>NC_079173.1:4322391-4504891 GCF_947568905.1 Ostrea edulis | reverse complement strand
ACATTCAACATGACATTATATCTAAAGGGTTTTGTCTCAATGTCACCCCTAATATAGGGCCGTTATCTAGAGGCTTTCAGAGACGTTGGAGCTCTATCCTGAGGAGATGTTCTATGCAACTTATGTCAATCTGCCTTTCTTGGGATCAGCACAAGTTAGGGCAAATTGAGAGTGACATCGTTTCACTGGAATCATCTCTCCAACTGGATACCACCCCAACTGAATTTCAGGAGGCTTCTAGAATTATAACCACTTATAACACGGCCTTGACTTCCGATCTGGAAAAGGTCCAACAAAAGAAATTCCAGCGTGATGGCATCATTGATAGAAACAATGAAGCTCGTACATACCATACTGAACGATCTTCTACTACCATCAAGAAGAATCGCTCGAGAAGCTTCAAACGAAGGAAAACCATCACTATCAACGACAAAAACTCTACTGACATATGCCCGGTTTTGAATGTTTCCGGTGTCACTCTCTCGAATTCTGAGACTTCACTTCTTTGCAAGGCCCTCAATTTCTGCCCTTCTCCACGTGAAGTCAATGCTCAACAAATAGGAGACGACACTAGAGCATTCTTCCGCCGACTACGGCTTAAGGAACATTTCTCCCGCAAGGACTCCAAAGATAACTGCTTCCCCATCCCAAGATGCTATTGACATTTTAGAGAAGTATCCTTTCTACAGACCCAAAAGCAATTGCGAACCACCTCCAGGCAAATGTGGAGCTTTAGAGTCTTACATCGAGGCGGTCGAGGAAGAAATAAACAAAATCCTTTTAAAGCCGGATTCAACCCGAGATAATCTCGGCAAAGACGAAAGGTCGGCATTGCAAACATTAAAAAATCGGGATAATATTGTCATTAAAAAGGCAGACAAAGGTTCTACTGTTGTTGTCATGGACAAAGACAAGTACCTAAACGAGTCTCATAGGCAGCTCTCTGACGAACGCTTTTATAAAAAGTTACAGTCTGACCCCACCGAAGAGTTCTCTACCAAGATCACCGAAACCCTCCAGCAAATGTACAACAAGGGCGAGATCGGTGACAATGTTTTGGGAGCGCTTTGTCCTAACAACTGTAGACCAGGACTATTCTATCTATTGCCTAAAATTCACAAAAAAGACATGCCAGGCCGTCCTATAGTCAGCGCCATCGGACATCCCACGGAGAAAATCTCTGAATTCATTGATTTACATCTCCGTCAGCACGTAGAAGATTTACCATCATACTTGAAGGACACCACTGATTACCTTAATAAAGCACCCTCATCGGGCCTGCCAGACCATACCCTCCTTGTGACCATGGATGTCACTTCACTTTACACTAACATTCCACACGACGAGGGTATCGAGGCGTGTAGAGAGGTTTGAAACAATAGGGTAATTAAATGTCCTTCAACCGAATCACTCATTCAGCTTCTTGAACAAGTTCAATAACTTCATGTTCAATGGTGAACACTACCTGAAAATAAGTGGCACAGCTATGGGAACAAAAATGACACCATCGTATGCCAACATCTTTATGGGGAGACTGGAACGTAGACTTCTACATTATTCACCAGTTAAACCCCTCAGTTGGCTACGTTTTATTGATGACATTGAGATGAAGTGGGTTAACGGTCGTGAAAGCCTGGACGATTTTATCGAGATGACAAACTCTTTCCATAATTCCATCAAGTTTACTGTGGAAATTTCCACCTCAAATAACACTTTTCTGGATACCACAGCCACATTTTAGAAACGGGGAAATTGAGTTTAATCTCCACACCAAACCCACTGACTCTCATTTATACCTTATGCCATCTAGTTGTCATCCACCCCACACTTTCAAAAGTGTACCTAAGGGTTTGGCTACGGGAATCCGCCGCATCTGCTTTACTCCTACTATTTTCCAAGAACAAGGAACAATCCTCAAAACTCATCTCACTAACAGAGGATATGATCCTTGCAAGGTACAATCCGCGATTGGTGAGATGTCACTACAGGACCGACAGTCCCTCCTCCAGTATAAAGAAAAACCTCAGAATGACAGGGTTCCATTGGTCACTACGTATCATCCCGCCCTCAAGAACATCAACGGTATTCTGAAGAAACACCTGCCCATTCTGCATGCCAACAAACGAATGGCTGGTGTTTTTAAGGAACCACCGGTGGCATCCTTCAGACGTCCCAGAAACCTGAAGGACATGATAGTAAGGACCAAACTGGATAACCCTTTACCCAATGGAGGTTTCAAAATATGCTCAGACCTCAGATGTCAATTATGCAAATATAGCTCAGACACTGAGTGTTTTAGCAGTCCTGTCACGGGTCGCAGTTATAAAATATTGGGAAACTTTTCCTGCAAAACCAATAACTGTATCTATCTCATCAGTTGCGATGTCTGCCAGAAGCAGTACAAAGGAGAAACAACAGACCTTCGCAGACGGGTCAACAACCACCGGTCCTTCATCAGAACCAAAAAAAGATTTGCCAGTAGCAACACATTTCAATGGCAATAACCACCGATGGGAGGGCATGACAGTAGTGGTTATTGATCATGACCCTAGTTGGTCAGATACCGAAAGAGAGCAGAAGGAAAAATTCTGGATGCACAGGTTGAAGTCATTTGAACCGCATGGTATCAACAAACCTACTGACTTCACCAGGATGAATACGGGCTAAACCCTTACTAGATTTTAAGCTTCATCTAGACCTACTCGTCTGATAATGTCCTTAACAGTGGTACTTTGACCATTTTTGAACACATTTTTTTTTCTTTTCAACTATGTTTACAATCAGCCCATCCCTTTTAATTACTTTGAACTTCATAACCGATTGCTTACATGTAAAACCCATTTATCAGTTTCCGTGATTCTCTGTTTTTTGCACATCTACCCTAGACGTGATCAGTACGGAAATGTCTGATGTTGATTCAATTTCCTGGGCTGCTTATTCTTTGTTTTTGTTTGGAGTTGGTCCATTTTGTTAACTTATTCAAACTTGTTGTTTACATTATCTTTCTCTCAAACTTTGTTCATTTCTTACTTCGTTTACATAGCTTATTTTCATTTATTTATTTATTTTGTATTCATTTATTTTTTGGTATTTGTTACTTATTATTATCTTTTATAAATTATGCATGGTTAAAATAGAATCTCTCTAGGTACGAGTTAGCTTTACTATTTGTCAACGTAATTGGGTTAACTCGTTCCACTTGAGATTAATTAAGTTTATTGTTTTTCATTTCGGACATTTTGGATCAGCTCTTTGGACGAATAAGGCATGTCCTAATTTGCTCCACTTTTAACATTGATTGGCAAGCCTAAAGACCAAAAACATGTAGTCTGCGTTGTAAATACGTTTGTAGATTAGTGTAGTTGTAGTGCTAGATGTATTTATATGTAGTTTTTGTTATTATGCCCTGTTGATATTGACCACATTATGTAATTCTTTTCGTTTGTCCTGAAGAAGGGACGGGTCGTCTCGAAAATTTGACAATCTCGTTGTTCCTGTCGTTGGTCATTTTAGTGCTTTGTATAATTTTTTTGTATTTGACCTTGTATCCATGTTGTGGATCCGACACTCTGAGGTATCGGGTGTTGTTGAAACTTCAGTGCTTATATATATATATATTGTTTGACTGATTGATTTGATGTTTTCCGCCACACTCAACACTTTTTCAATTATATGGTGGCGCCCAGTTTTTATTGGTGGAAGAGAGAACCCAGATACATTGTACCTGGGAAGAGATCACCGACCTTCCGAAAGTAAACTGGGAAACTTTCTCACTTACCGGCGCGAGCGGGATTCGAACTTGCGCCGACAGAGGTGAGAGGCCGTGTGATTTTGAGTGTAATACTCCAACCACTCGGCCACGGAGGCCCTATATATATATATATATATATATATATATATATATATATATATATATAATATATAAATATATATATATATATATATATAAGCACTGAAAAGGCCACGACACTGTTGATTATTTAAAACTCAAACGTTCGACGCAACCCGCGTCTATATCAAGAGACAAGTATCAATAATCTACATTGGTAACAAGAATGATACACTGTTGTACTGAGTGATAAAAATAATGGTTTCGCTGTAAAGCGTCTTTACTGACAATGATCTAGACAGCTTGTACCATGGACGGGTCGGGATGAAAATAGAATTATTCTTGAAAATTTCAAAAATCAGATAATTTTAAAGAGAAAACTTCCAAAAAAATATGATTATGGAATAAAATGGTGGGAAGATAATGATATGGAGTGATTAAGTTCAAAATCAGTATTTTGTAGTCCGTACCATTGATGATTCGGATATGGTAAACAGTGTTGACATCGAAAAATAATATGATTGCCATAAGAACACGATTAAACAACGAACAAAGTCAATCAAAAGACATAGATTTCGCATTAAAATTAATAATACAAGAAGTGAATGGGAGACAAGTCTAAGGAAAAAGATACGGTATTGTATTTCAAGCTAATATATTTTTCCAAGGTCAGACAAATTAAAGCCGCATTCTAGAAATTCTGATATCGCAACATAAAGAGATATGGCGAATCTGAACGTATGTTGATTTAGAATAATGTTTTCCCATAGTGTAGATGTCTCAAGATGATATATTATTGACATACTAGTCAATACATTTTTCATCATAACCCCCTCTTTTTTTACAAAAAGAGAATAAAACCCACAATGTCGATACTAGAATATGAAAGGAGAGAGAGAGAGAGAGAGAGAGAGAGAGAGAGAGAGAGAGAGAGAGAGAGAGAGAGAGAGAGAGAGAGAGATAAATTCATAACTGTTATGATTGCTTATGATGTTTTAACATAATTAGGAAGTATTGAAGGTCAAACAATAATCGCAATTTTGGGGATCCTCGTTGTGGCTAAATTAAGGAACTCAGGGTCAGAGCCTTGAAACGAGGAAAACGAATTGTATTTATATCAATCATACAACATAAGATATCTTATCGGGTGAATTATATACCACACGTTTACTCCTTTATCTAGTGGATACCACCAATTCCAAAAAAAAAAAATTATCATACTGTTTTCAAACGCCGTTTGTATACATACATGAACGTTTGTTCACAAAATATCAGAGAGCGAAGCAAAATTGAGGGGAGAAGGGGTGATAAATAGAATCTCCTATGTTTTGTGCTTTGATATTCAACCCATGGCTTGGGTATAGAAACCAAACGACTTGTTGAATATAGATCACATCAAACAACAAGCCATGGGTATCATGAGAGATCATATATATATATATATATATATATATATATATATATATATATATATATATATATATATATATATATGTCTGTACGTGTGTGTGTAATCTATACTTGATTTTTATCATTGCAGCAGAATAGAAAACAACCCTTTCCATTGTGATTGCCAATTAGTCACTTTCGTCAGTTTTTTTGTCGAATCGAGAAACTTGAGAAATTATTACTACAGAGAACCTTCATGCCAAAGTCCTTTTAATTTCACTGGAGTTCTGTTGACTGACAGGAGAGTTCAGAAAATGCTTTGTGATTCAGGTAAACCATTTATTCTTGGGATTAGTATCTGAAATAGGCATACTTTGTACTCTGTACACTAACACATTGTATAAAACATCTACACTGGGAGTAGAAGACATTTTTAAAACGAATATTACAGAATATACTTCATCACGTATTATGTTTCTATGTTTAGTCTGCATGGGCATGCTTCAAGAAATATATTTAAATGATGGGCACTCAATAGTATATTGAAAGAAATTTGTATCAACAATTTATAAAAATAATAACACGAAAGATACAATACCCCTAGAATATTTTATCACAATAGATTCGGAATACATTTTAGTAAACAGTGTACACTGCATTGAATTTAGAACAGTTTACTGCAATACAATAAAATAAAATCTATTTTCCAATGACCGTGTAGCGTGTGACGGCTGCGAGAATTTAATCTTCATCGAAAGCAAGTTTTAAGGCTTGCCTAGATGGTCCAGCGGTCTAGCGCGCTGGTTACATGCTGCTGTGAGATTTGGTTCTGCGGGTCATGAGTTCAACCCTGGATACCTATACCTGAATTTCACTTGCATATCGGATTTAATTTGCAGAACAACACTTCTAATTTTTAGCCATAGAGAAAACCAAGTTTTAGAAAGTAACAGCGTTTATATCGTCACATTTATTTCCTTTTTCTACAAGATCTTTGGGTATGAAAAGTGAAGATAACGGATATTGATAAATCCCACAAATTCAGTGAATTCTGAAAAACACAATAGTCAATGTGTTTTTCAATGTTAGCTACTTCACTTTAAATGAAAAAACCTGACTTGTTTCATAGCAATTGTTAGGCCATTCTTGGCACACCGATTTTGACTACGGATAACGCCTTTTACTTGATCTAGATACAGGACTCACGGCGGGTGTGACTGGTTGGCACCTGATCCAATCTCTGGTATACCCAGGGGTCCGTGTTTGCCCAACTCTCTATTTTGTAATAGGAGTTGTGAGATTGATCACTGTACCTTTCATTATATGAATTGTTCCATTTTCTACCAAGAGGTCCGTGCGCTACTAGCACTACACCTCTATCAACGACTTTTTACAGAAATCTTGTAAAAGTTTTTAATATCCAAAATTTAAGTTTAGGTCTAAATAGTTAGTCATATTTTGAAATGCTTTTGGTGCAACGCAATTGATGCTTACTCTAAATTGTTTAAAATCGCGGTTTTCCTATTCTAAATTTGAAACTACTTCGTAGTATGCATATGAATATAGGACAGTCACGTGGTGGAGATTTAATGTAAACATGAGACCAAAAGTAAAAAAAAGGCTGTAAAAAAATACGATAACAATGAAATAAACGACAAACAGCTAAATGGTGAAAATGTACTTAACATACTGCCAGTGGGTTATGAAAATAGTCTGATGCATCACCTGTTGCCAGAACTTTTAAAGGGAAAGGAAACGAAAATGACTGTTTATATCATGTGACTACATTATGTATATTGTCACGTGATCCTAAGCGTTGACAGAGGTGTAAGTGTAGCTTGTGTGACACACTTTATCATTCAAAACTGAAATCAACAAGATTTGGATTGATTGATCGATTGATTATATCTTGCTTAACGTCTCACTCGAGAATTTTTCACTCATATGGTGAAGTAACCAAGACAAGTGAAGGGCTTCAAATTTAGGCCTATGCTTGGCGCTTACGGCCATTGAGCAGTGAGGGTTCTTTAGCGTGCCACACCAACTGTGGCACGGGTCATCCGTTTGTAAGGTCATCTCCGAAGACCCGTGACATTCACATCTGATGCCGAGCGTTTGGCGATGAAACTGTCACTACCTGTTTTAACAACTTAGGTGTGTCGCGGCCGGGATTCGAACCTCGGGCCTTCCGCATGCGGGGCGAACGCTCTAACCTCTCGGCCACCACGGCGGTAACAAGATTTGGAAGGAAAATTGAAATCCATTTAGTGGCTACATGTTTCCTTCAACTTTAAAGCGGACATCTTTTTTTTTTAAAACATCCCATAGTACTGTAGAATCATTTAAATTCGTGGGGGCCAATTTTCGTTGATTGCTGAATTTTTACGGGTTCGTGGGGACGTAATTTCGTTGATTTATATATTTGTAAGAAATATAACTCTGGAATATTTGCATTTGGTTTTTTTTTTCGTTGAGGATGTAAATTCGTGGGTAAGGGGTACTCACGAATTCCACGAAAATTGGGCCACAACGAATTCTAATGATTCCACAGTATGCTGTCTAAAGCTCTTATAAAGTTTACTATTGTAACAAAATATTAAGATTGAATGGTTTTAAACCGACAAATTATAGGTCAAATGTTATTTTACCTCATTCTATGATACGAATTAATGCAATATATGAAATATACACTGCTCTTTCTCTTCAGTTTCCACAACCGGTTCAGATCTCAACACTACAAGTGCAGTCACCGAAATTCCCGAAGCAGAATCCAGCTCTACCGTAACTGACGCCATCACTATTCGTCAAGAAATCAGCACTACCGGTACAGCTACTAGCAAACAAATTGATGGTACAAGGGTTTAAACAGTCTCGTTTAGAGTCAGTGTTTCGCAAATTGTATGATCGTTGTAACGATCTAGTTTGACATCACAACCGCTTATGTTTTCTATTAACATAAAATGAGAGTGCTTGAAAAGGGAATTTTTTTGACACAATCATAAATTATTGTCAAAAGAATTTGTACATTTCGCAAATTCTATGGTCGTTATAATGATCTAATTTGTCAAGACAACCTATCATTGGGTCAAATGCTGTCTGACATGTTTCATACCGAATGTTAGGCCGTTCTTGGCACACTGATTTTGACTATGGATAACTCGGTTTACCTAATCAGGAGATAGGACAGGGGATTCTTACTCTTCCTAGGCACCTAATCCCATCCCTGGTGTGTCCAGGGGTATCTGTTTGCCCAACTATATATTCTGTATTGCTTATAGGAGTTATAAGATTGATCACGGTTCCTTACCCTCACCTTTTATACTCAGGAATATTTACCGTCATAATAATAGCAATACTAATACTAATAATAATAATAATGACAATAATAATGATGGTGATAATAATAATAATATTTTTTGAGATGATAATAATAATAATAATATTAATAATAATAATGATAATAATAATAATAATATTATTATTATTTTTTGATATAATAATAATAATAATAATAATAATAATAGTAATAGTAATAATAATAATAATATTTTTGATATGATAATAATAATAATATTAATAATAATAATATTAATGATAATGATAATAATAATAATAATAATAATAATAAAAATAAAAATAATAATAAAAGTAATAATGATAATAGTAGTAATAATAATAATAATAATATTTGCTATGAATATGAACATATTATTTTTTGTAGTAAGAATTTTTGACACAATATTTCGAATCAGGCAGTTGTTGAATTAGATGTTGCTGTTGCTTTTTTAATTGTTTTACATTTGATAGGATATCAAGAATACATATGTTGCAGCCATTCATTATTGCTATGCGTTTCTAAATCATCTAAAATGAATAATTTTTATATACCTTTAAGTATTTGATGTAAAAAAAGATCATCAGGAGGAGAAATCCGCCGTGAGCCCTACATCTTGATCAGGTAAACGAAGTATTCTTTTGTCAAAATTAGTGTGTAAGGAACGGTCTAACAAATGATATGATATACGTCAGACAGCGCTTGACCCAATCGCAGGTTATTTAGGCAAACTAAATAGTGATAACGACTGTAGAATTTGAAGACTGGCTATAGATAGATATTGAATAGATATTGAACTCTAATTTACCAGTCGAATTGAGATTTCTCATGCTAAAATAAGTATAATGTGTCATTTGTTTTCAAGGTCAACTGATAATTATGTTCACCAAGTACATGTAGAAAAAATGTATACTGCGAATTACTGTTTTATCGGAGTCAATCTTGGGAAATTTTGTTGGAGGCTAAATACTTAGTAGATCCGGTTAATTCTGAAAAATCCGTATCTGCATCGGTGAAGGATATGATAGAATCTAGATTAAAAAAATTTAAAAAAAAGTTATTGATGTGCATATCAATTAATATTTACCGGAAACGGGATACATGTCCATGTGTTTACTAGGATTCTAACGCATACGATTGACATCCAAACTTTCTCGATTCCGGTTCCATGTTTCAACCAAGGCGTTTAGCATAGGCAGGGGTTGTTACTCCTCCGATCAAACAACATAGGCAGGGATTGTTATTCTTCCGATCAAACATTAGAAGTGAAACTCACTGGACTTTTTTAATATGACCTCTAATGTAAAACGTCAAAGAAGTATAGTCACTACGCGTGTTAAATATCTTTGAGTTATCACAATAACCGGAGCTCCAAGTGCAGTAAAGCAAGCATCCAACATATTAGACTATCACACCCATCCGCATAAAGAGATACTGTGTAATTTGTTGTCAGATTCATCTGATGATTCTGGACATCAAGTATGTATTATGGGTATTGCAAATTACTGTTTTATCAGAGCCTTATATTGAATGATTGATTGCTTTGATGTTTTCCGCCACATTTAACCATTTTTTCAGTTATATGGTGGCGCCCAGTTTTTATTGGTGGAAGAGAGAACCCAGATACAATGTACCTGGGAAGAGACCACCGACCTTCAGAAAGTAAACTGGGAAACTTTCTCACTTACCGGCGCGAGCCGGATTCGAACCCGCGCCGACAGAGATGAGAGACCGTGGGATTTTTAGCGCGATGCTCTAACCACTCGGCCAAAGAGTATCTTACTATAAGATGGGAAACTAAAGTGATACCGCTGTAAAACGTGAATTTATTGAAACTGTGTTGATTTATCATTCAATAAGTTATCTGACTATAAGATGGGAAACTAAAGGATAAATTAGTTCCCTTACTATAAGATGGGAACTAAAGGATAAATTAGTTATCTTACTATAAGATGGGAACTAAAGGATAAATTAGTTATCTTACTATAAGATGGGAAGTAAAGGATAAATTAATTATCTTACTATAAGATGGGAACTAAAGGATAAACTAGTTATCTTACTATAAGATGGGGAACTAAAGGATAAATTGGTTATCTTACTATAAGATGGGACACTAAAAGATAAATTAGTTATCTTACTATAAGATGGGACACTAAAGGATAAATTAGTTATCTTTCTATAAAATGGGAAACTAAAGGATAAATTAGTTAGTTTACTATAAGATGGGAAACTAAAGGATAAATGAGTTATCTTCCTATAAGAAGCGAAACTAAATGATAAATTAGTTATCTTGTTATAAGATGGGGAACTAAAGGATAATTTAGTTATCTTACTATAAGATGGGAAACTAAAGGATAAATGAGTTATCTTACTATAAGATGGGAAACTAAAGGATAAATTAGTTATCTTACTATAAGATGGGAACTAAAGGATAAATTAGTTATCTTATTATAAGATGGGAAACTAAAGGATGAATTAGTTATCTTACTATAAGATGGGATACTAAAGGATAAATTAGTTATCTTACTATAAGATGGGACACTAAAGGATAAATAAGTTATCTTTCTATAAGATGGGAAACTAAAGAAAAAATTAGTTATCTTACTATAAGATGGGAAACTAAAGGATAAATTAGTT
This sequence comes from Ostrea edulis, assembly GCF_947568905.1. Lineage (NCBI taxonomy): Eukaryota > Metazoa > Mollusca > Bivalvia > Ostreida > Ostreidae > Ostrea > Ostrea edulis. Next base: position 4,493,702 of record NC_079173.1, on the reverse strand, counting down.
ATCTTACTATAAGATGGGGAACTAAAGGATAAATGAGATATCTTACTATAAGATGGGAAACTAAAGGATAAATAAGTTATCTTACTACAAGATGGGACACTAAAGGATAAATTAGTTATCTTACTATAAGATGGGAAACTAAAGGATAAATTAGTTATCTTACTATAAGATGGGACACTAAAGGATAAATTAGTTATCTTACTATAAGATGGGACACTAAAGGATAAATTAGTTATCTTTCTATAAGATGGGAAACTAAAGGATAAATTAGTTATTTTACTATAAGATGGGAAACTAAAGGATACATTAGCTATCTTACTATAAGATGGGAAACTAAAGGATAAATTAGTTATCTTACTATAAGATGGGAAACTAAAGGATAAATGAGGTATCTTACTATAAGATGGGGAACTAAAGGATGAAGTTATCTTACTATAAGATGGGAAACTAAAGGATATATGACTTATCTTACTATAAGATGGGAAACTAAAGGATAAATTAGTTATCTTCCTATAAGATGGGACACTAAAGGATAAATTAGTTATCTTTCTATACGATGGGAAACTAAAGGATAAATTAGTTATCTTACTATAAGATGGGAAACTAAAGGATACATTAGTTATCTTACTATAAGATGGGAAACTAAAGGATAAATTAGTTATCTTACTATAAGAAGGGAAACTAAAGGATAAATGATTTATCTTACTATAAGATGGGGAACTAAAGGATGAAGTTATCTTACTATAAGATGGGAAACTAAAGGATAAATGAGTTATCTTACTATAAGATGTGAACTAAAGGATAGATTAGTTATCTTACTATAAGATGGGAAACTAAAGGATGAATTAGTTATCTTACTATAAGATGGGACACTAAAGGATAAATTAGTTATCTTACTATAAGATGGGACACTAAAGGATAAATAAGTTATCTTTCTATAAGATGGGAAACTAAAGGAAAAATTAGTTATCTTACTATAAGATGGGAAACTAAAGGATAAATTAGTTATCTTACTATAAGATGGGGAACTAAAGGATAAATGAGATATCTTACTATAAGATGGGAAACTAAAGGATAAATGAGTTATCTTACTATAAGATGGGAAAATAAAGGATAAATTAGTTATTTTACTATAAGATGGGAAACTAAAGGATATATTAGTTATCTTACTATAAGATGGGACACTAAATGATAAATTAGTTATCTTACTATAAGATGGGAAACTAAAGGATAAATTAGTTATCTTACTATAAGAATGGACACTAAAGGATAAATGAGTTATCTTACTATAAGATGGGACACTAAAGGATAAATTAGTTATCTTTCTATAAGAAGGGAAACTAAAGGATAAATGAGTTATCTTACTATAAGATGGGGAACTAAAGGATAAAGTTATCTTACTATAAGATGGGAAACTAAAGGATAAATGAGTTATCTTACTATAAGATGGGACACTAAAGGATGAATTAGTTATCTTAATATAAGATGGGAACTAAAGTGATACCGCAGTAAGACGTGAAATTATTCAAATTGTGTCTACTGTATGTATACATGTCAAGTGTAATTCAATATTCTACAGATGACACAGCTGAGCTGATAGCTATACAGCGGAAGATACTGGAGTTGATCATGGCTATACAGAGGGAGAAACTGGAAATGATGTGGAAGGTGCATAAAGCATTTGAAGAGTTTGTAGCTTCTAAAAAGAAGATTGACAGTTAGAAGATGGGACAATCGTCGATCATATTTTGAGTTGTAGATTGTTAAATATGTAATTATTATAGTTTTTCATTATCTTTGAAATTATCTCGTATAGAAACATACCTAAGTAAAGGATATTTCTGACATGTTGTATTGCAATAAATTATTTACATTATCAAAACGGCTCAATAATTAATTCATTCATATTATGATTACGGTCCACATCAGTAAAGTGCATTGGCTCTCGGGTGTATATGGAAATACTTCAACATGAAAGATCCGTGTCATAATAGTGGATCTTTCCATGTTCATTCTAGCACCTAAATTCAATATTTATCTATTAAACTAAATTACTTTGATTTGTTTATATCGACAACGTTTTATCTTTTGGCAAAACTAATTTGCATTCATATAGCGATTACCAGTGGCGGTAGTATTCGTTTCCAAACGGGAGGTGGTGAGTTTGAGCCCCGCTCGTTCCATGGCTGCGTCCAAAATAAAACGTAAACTTATGTAGTGATTGCTCCTTCGCTGGACAATCGACATTTGGAGATGACAATCGAAGGTCTTTCGGATATGACGGAATTGAAAATTCTCACTGATACTGCCCTGAGCGAAAACTATAGGTCTGAATTTGTGGAACTTCACCTATAGCTGGCGATGTATCAATACGAGTGAACAATCCTCGATGGGACGTAAAACAATCAGTCAATCGTAGGTCGATTCGATATATCCAAGTAAACTAAACAAAAGACATCACAAAATCTTCCACATCGTTTTCATACTTGGATATTTCATTGAACATGTATGTCAACAGTAGACTAACGTTAACAAATTACTAACTTCCGATAGGTATACAATAATTCAGTGTCATATGAGGGCTGATTAATTATACATTGATTAACATCCCACTCGAGAATTTTTCACTCATATGGAAACGTCACCACTGCCCTTAAATGGCTGCAAAATTTAAGCCTATGCTCGGCGCTTACGATCCTTGAGCAAGAGGGAATCTTTATCGTGCCACACCTCCTGTGACACGGGACCTCGGCTTTTGCGGTCTCCTCCGATGGACCGCCCCCATTTCGTCGCCTCTTACGACAAGCAAGGGATAATGAAGACATAATCTAGCCCGGATCCCCATCACACACAAAACTGTCACAAATCGGATGTCTATTCCAATCAAAGTGATTCATATAGTCCAAATTTAGCTTGATGGTCCCTAAGCTAATTACGAATTCTTTCGAATGCTTACTCACCAGTCTTAATATCACAGAAATCCCCATGTGATGAACTTTCCAGAGCCTTCATGAAAGACGCGGTTATATGATATTTACAGCGAAATAGGTGTTACATCACCTTTTTATTGAAGCGATAAACATCGAACATCTACAAAAATCTAGGTCACAGGTGTCAATCAATTACAAATACATTACATAACTTGGATATCATTAGTTTCATCCGATCATTCCAAATCTAACAATTATAAAAATTTCCAATTTACCCCCACCCTCTAGAGGCCCCAAAAGGTACCTCTACAACCCCAATATGAGGGCGAGGAATGATAGTACATGAGATCGTCTACCTTACTTCCATACTTCTGTGATTAAGATGATTATCTCGGTTATGACTCTATATGATGTATAACTAGGAACTTTCAGTGAGCTCAAAAGCAGTTGAAACTAGGCTAGGGATGTATGTGTTCAATGTCCCCAATATTGTGATCAATTTAATTTCATCCGACCTTTCCAATGTCCTCAAAGGCGGTTTTGAGTGGTATGGGTTAATCTACTTTGTACCTATTATTCATTTTATTCAGTCATTAAACTAGCTAACTATGGAGCTCTAAAATGTGAACCTACCCATGGACACTCCAAGGTGTTATACCAACAGCCCCAAACTGAGGTACGGGAAATAATAACCCAAGAAGTGTCCTGTACTCTCTCCATAACTATTTTGTGGTACTTCAGATATTGACCTATCTACCTTAATTATAACCATTTGATGAGGAAACGTAGGAACTTTCCGGTGAACCCTGTTGCCCTAAAAGACCAATGTGACCTATTGCTTTAGTTTTAGAATTCTATTCATCTATATTGTTAGGTAGCTTTCGATCGGTTTAGTTGCATCTTATCTCGCTATATAGAGAATAGTTATAGATATTTGAAGAAACAACGCCTTTGAAAGGCCCTGGTGGTAAGACAACAGCTCCAAACGAAGGGAAATGACAGGCCCTGGTTTGCCTCAAAACTCTGTTTGTGAAATCTTAAAGTATTGAAGATGTGTTAGTCTTTATTGTGACCCTCTGATAAATAGCATTTCGAATTTTGGGTGAGGTGAATTAGCTTTAAAGACAAACATCATTTCTCTTTTAAGCTTAATTCTTTTTTTTTCTTTCATCCATTTAGTTACATTTGGTCACCAATGATCCATGATTGTAATGTCCAGCAAAGTAAATATTCAGTAAGTGTCTACTATTCACAAATAACAATATGTTTTTTTAATCCGTTTAAAACATTAATTGAATATTCCGTCTGTGTACTCGCGGTACTTTGATTATTTTTCTTATTAGCTGCTTCTTTCAACAGACACATAGACTGCTCGTTTGTGTCTGTTATAAGCTAGTATTCAAGTTAATGAGGATATAGATGTCATGTAACCAAAATAAATAAACAACAGCATGCATACTCCAACACAAAGTGTTTAAAAAGTGATGTGTTAACATTGACATGTAAAAATAATCATTGGGTAATGGTTAAATCACCGACATACCTTGAATAATCTTGTAACATGTTACTGGATTCTTTAAAAGAGATGGATATCATATAGTTATACTTTTCAACTTACTCTACTTGCGTTATTCATTGATCATTAACATATCTTTTTCAATTTCTCTGTCCGGGCGTTGATTGGTATCGAGTTACTTATCTCGGGTTTATAATCATATACAGAGGGTAGTTCGCTGGCTACTCTACTCGCACCGTGTTCCTGAGCCAAGTTCCTATTGCTTAGTGAAAGTACAAGGTGACACACCTTTATTCAGGATAATTGCACCCAGAATACCACTGCAAATTCCTTAAGCGCTTTCCTCTAATTCTTTGATTATTCTTAATTCTTATAAGAGACTTATAAGCTTATTCTTTTTCTCCCTAGCCTATTTATTATTTTTATTGTTGGCCTACCTATTCCTTCTTCTCACGTTTAGACCTGTTCACATCAGATTGACTGATTTCTCCACTGCAGGCTCTTATATACTACTGGGCCATGTCTATCGAAAAGGGGCGATCAGTTCCTTGGACTATTCTATCATAATTCACTTCAGCGTTTGGAAGACATGGACCTAATACACTAAAATTATTAATCATCACATTAGGCCGTTCTTGGCACACTGATTTTAATTACGGATAAATCCATTTACCTTATCAGGATATAGGGCTCACAGAGGATGTGGTCGGTCAACATGGGATGCTTACTCCTCCTAGGCACCTGATTCCACCTCTGGTGTGTCCAGGAGTCCGTGTTTGCCCAACTGTCTATTTTGTATTTCTTATAGGTCATGCGATTGATCACTATTCGTTATCATCACCTTTAATTGATTTAATTTTCACACACATGTAAGATTGTAATCGGGATACACCCATTACTATTATGATGGGTAACCCGGGTAGCGGAGAGGTTAACACACTGGCTTTTCACCGCTGCGACCCGAGTTCGACCCCGTGATCGGCAGTGGTTGTATGTGAGAGGGTATGGTGGTCGCCCACTTGAACACCTGGGTTACCTCTGGGTACCCCGGTTTCCTCCCACTCAAAGCCCCCCCCCCCCCCCCCCAACGCAAATATCCGTGCGATTAGTTAAACTAGCTAGTATATAGGTGATGTTAATTATCCGACTGTGAAAATAAAGATTACTATTATTATGAAATACTGACACAATATCAAAAACAACGATATACACGATGTTGCTATTTCAAACTAAGAGTAATTTCCAATTAATGAGTAATGACACTGATTCATTAAAGTGAAACTTATCTCAGGAAAGTATATCCAGGGGTCCGTTTTTCCGTAACTCTCTATTTTGTATTGCTATAGGAGTTATGGGATTGATCAATATTCGTTATATTCACCTTTCATACTTCAGTTGTCATGGATGATAACATATAACTTTTTTTATCATCTACCCGGGTCGGCGATGCCCGGTAACTGTTTTAGGAATATTTTTGATGACTGCGGATACTGCTATGATCGATTGATTGTATATTGTTTAACGTCTCTCTCGATAATCTTTCCTTCAAATGGAGACGTCACCACTCCCGGTCAAGGGCTGCAAAAGTTAGGCCTATGCTCGGGGCTTACGGCCATTGAGCAGGGAGGGATCTTTATCGTGTCACACCTGCTGTGACACGGGACCTCGGTTTATTTGGTCTCATCCGAAGGACCACCCCATTTAGTCGCCTCTTACGACAAGCAAGGAGGTATTGAGAACCTATTCTAACCACGATCCCAACAGGACACTGTTATGGGATGTTTTTGATGTCTGAGGACACGTTTATGGAATTATATAGAGAAGGTTTGGAATTCCTTGTCGTACAATATGTAAAATAGAAGAAGTCAAATTCCCATATTTATGTAGCAATATTCCATTATCACCCGCATATGGTATTTATATATCTCAACTGATTCGATATGCAAGAGCTTGTTCTGCGTATAGTCAGTTTTTAAATCGAGGTAAGCTGCTGACAAACAAGTTGATGGTACAATAGTATAAATAGTATAAATATTCTCGATTGAAGTCAGCATTTCGCAAATTCTATGGTCGTTATAACGATCTAGTTCGTCAGTATAACCTCGCATTGGGTCAAATGCTGTCTGACGTGTTTCATACCAATTGTTAAGCCGTTTTTGGAACATTGATTTTGACTGCGAATAACTCCGTTTAGCTGATCAGGATATAGGGTTCACGGTGTTTGTGACCGGTCAACAGGGGGTGCTTACTCCTCCTAGGCACCTAATCCCACCCCTGATGTGTCCAAGTGTCAGTGTTTGCCCAACTATCTATTTTGTATATCTTATAGGAGTTATAAGATTGATCACTGTTCGTTATCTTCACCTTGCATTCTAATAGAAGCTATGAATTGGTGCTTTGCATAAATACAGCGAACTATTCTCGAGCGGGGCGTTAAATAATATACAATCAATCAATCGTAAGGTGAAATTATTCAAAATCATGCTTCTGGTTTCAACACATTTAACATTCCAGTCAATTGGTCGGATGAATATGATTTAACATGCCTATACTAGATTCCTGAACTTCATAAACCCTTACAGAGATACATTTCTGGATCCAGTAAATGTTTCACCGGGCCCTAGCTTTGCTATCCATGAAAATATTAACAGCTGTGAAGTAGAAACTTTAAACGTAGTGTGCCACTACATGTGCCAGAAATAATGTAAATCAAATGTGGTTTCTAACAAGTTCTAAAGAACATTTTAGTAAGCTGAAAGTAGCAATTCTTTTGTAAAAGTAAACTCTGTCATTGAACACTACAGTTACACCTCAATGTTTATGTTCATAATGCTGTATTGACAAACTATGTCTGTGTATGCCGCATTTACACCTCAATGTTCATGTTCACAATGTTGTATTACCACAATGTGTCTGTGCTTGAATGTAAAACAATCAGAAAGCCAATTTTAATCAAAATTGAATCGGCGAAGATTTTCAATATATATTGAATGATTAAATTGATTATTTTGTGAAACATTTCAGTCCATCCCATGTACACTTCTACACAATTATCTCCTGATTATTCATAATGATGGTATTTACATTTCATGCCAAAAACTATAAGAGTATCATTATTTCTGATGTGTTTCAAGAAATCATTGTTGATGAATTAAGATGCTTTTGTTATTTAGAAGACTACACTACGGATCCTGTAAGTATCTTTGGATGAATTTCTATTTGGTATGTATATTCACTTGTTTGACAATTGAATAATACCTACAATGAAAGAGAAAGATAACGAAAAATGACATACATTTTAGGAAATGTGTGGTCAAGAACATTTAAATTACAAACTGTTAAAACATGATTCTTTTTAGGTCTGTGATCTTTTTCTCACTTCATCCCGCCCAATATATGTATGATTCCCTGTAGAATATATAAAAATATATTGATGATAGTGACTTGATTGGTTCGTCTATTATCTCTTCTCAAAAATCATAATTGCTTCATTATTACGCTTCAGGTCCTTATATACTTACTGGCGCTGATTGTGGAGGCTTAATTAGAGTGCCGCTTAATTGCATCTTTCATTTTACAAGTTCATATTTTGATGAATGAGTCTGTACTCAGAACGAGGTAGTTCAATGGCAGAGCGTTTGCTTCATAACAAGGGGTCGTAAGTTCAAGCCCAGGCTATGTCATGGCCGCATCAAACCTAAGATGTAAAAATACGTATTGATTGCTTCTTCGCCAGGCGCTAGTAAGAACCATAGGTCATCCGTATATCACCTTATAAACAAGTCCCATGTCGTCAAAGACTTTGACACGTTTTTTTTAAGAGTAAAAAATTATGGACGGGTCGCAAAAAAATTGCAATAATAAATCACAATACGAATAGACAATCTATAAATTTTGTTATTCTATGCTTAACAAAAACTGGAAATATACTACGCATCATTGATACTGTGCTTTTTTTAAGAAATGCCCCTTTTCAGACACCTTAATCTTCTGAGAACTATAGTACAATAAACAATAATAATAACTTATAATAAATAATTATTAATTTTGTTGAAAAGAATGAATGTATGTTCCTTGTTATTCTATCTCAAGAACAACTGACACTAATCCTGGCCTGCAATTAAACACATGTATTGCACAGAAAGCAAATACTAGTGCTGCGCAGAAAATAGATTTTCTAATATTCTACTTCCTGTCTGCGGTATTTGTTTACACGTATACCTTATCAAGACATGGGGTACCCAGTACGTAGCTAAGTATGGAACCTTGATATGCATGTCAGTCCGCAACTTTGACCATTTCTTGTAGTTTGACATGCTTCAAACGACCTTTCTGGTAAAAAAAAAAAACATGTGTCAATGGTAGTCCAGTTGAAGAAAGTTTATTTAATAAGATAGAACATAGCAAACTACCAAATTAGTCTGTGTTTTACGAACAATGAATAACCTTTTGAAAATGATAATGACCCGTAATGTTAGCTGATCTGCCAAAATTGAGTCATCATTGGGTATTACTAGTGATTTATATTGTCAGCGAATTTGTACATAAGATTTCGACACTTGCATAGTATTTAAATATTTTTCACACAATCCACATTGATATTTTGGAAATGTGTGTTTGTTCGGCATAAACGCATTAAATTTTTAGGTACATACACAAAAAATAATCTACATTCGTGTTAGTGTGTTCGCTAACTCTGACAGTCAGACACCCCTGTATCGCTTATAACTTTCACATGACATTATAAATGTATCTATTTTGTATTGCTTGTGGGAGTTATGAGATTGATCACTGTTCGTTATCTTCACCTTTCATGTACCAGATGCTTCATAATTGTAGATAGGAGCTTAAATTCGTTGTCAGACTGGAAAGAAATCTATACAAGTGACCTTCGGTTTTAATATTATGAATGCGGAGCTATCCAATTAATTTTTTAATAAAGTTATGATGCAAATAAATCAATGGTTGATCTTTTTAAAACTTTTATTTGATACTTTCTTATCAGGAGTAATCAGGTTAAACCAGATATATATCATGCTCTCAGCAAACACATATTGCATCAAGTAAATATCTTAGTAGAAAACCCAGGGAGTTTCAATTACAAATCAAGCCAATTCCAATTGAATATAAATGGTATATTATGAGAATTGAAGATAACGAACAGTGGTCAATCCCATAATTCTTATCAGCAATACAAAATAAAAACTGTGGCAAATACGGACTCCTGGATATACTAGAGGTGTGACCAGGTGCCAAGGAACTCCATAATCGGTAAGCAACAATAAATAATTTAACGGAAAACTCGCAATACAGATTAGATAGTTGGGCAAACATGGATCTTTGGATATGCCAGAGATGGGGTCAAGTGTCTAGGAGGAGTAAGTATACCCTGTCCACCAGTCACACCCGCCGTGAGCCCTATATCTTGATCAGGTAAACTATAGTCATCCATAATTAAAATCAGTGTTTCAAGAATGGCCTTGTTACGGCAAGGTTGGTCATTTTGGCACGTTTGGTCGCCGACGACCATTCGTGCAGCATGATTGGTCGCAGACGATCATTTGTGCCGCACGTATCGTCGCTGGGCGACCGAACGTGCGGTGAGGGTGGACACAATTGGTCGCCAATTTTAGGCCATACCCGAGCCCGAATGGTCGCCACCCAGTCCCAACTCCAAAACCCCAACTTTGCTTTTCTCTTCCTCCTCCAGCACATATTCCCCTTCCTTCTCTTTCTCCCTTCTAATCCTCATCCACCCTCTTCTCTAAATCCTTCATCAATTTCTTCCGGTTTAATCAAATCGAACGAGTCTTTTGAATTGACAGGTACCGGTAATAGCTATAAGGTGGATATGGCGCTTTCTAATAGCCTTCAATTAACAGTCTTATTTCGATTCGAAACAGCTCTTCAAGCTTTCGACATGTTTAAGTGTGCAGAGAATAGGCCCAATCTTGTATTTAATAAATGTGGCGTAAAAGGGAAGGCCTACAAGAGGAGCCCCTACAATCATCCCATGCAATTTCTCTCTCTCTCTCTCTCTCTATCTCTCTTTCTCTCTCTCTCTCTCTCTATCTCTCTATCTCTCTCTCTCTCTCTCTCTCTCTCTCTCTTTCTCTCTCTCTCTCTCTCTCTCTCTCTCTCTCTCTCTCTCTCTCTCTCTCTCTCTCTCTTCCACGCCAAATCCAATAACAGAGAGAAAGAAAACCGTGTTTCTACTAAATACATTAGAAAATAATGGCCCTATTATCTGAGAACCAATTTCATGTTTGAAAAATGCTTCATGCCTGCAACTCGTGTGTTTGCGAAATAAATTCCCATCAATTCCATCTAGTAATGTCCAGATATTTTGTTTGTTGGCTTTGTATCGTACTTGACTTGTGTCACAAAGGTGTGTACGTATGCGCGTATGTAATACAAAACAAACTTTATTACACATGAATGCACACATAAGCACGCATGCATACGCGCATATATATACACACGTGTATATATACGCGCATACATGTACACATACACGCGCGCACACACTCACACTATCACTCAAATACACACAGACAAGCACGAAAGAACATAAACACATAAACGCACACCCCTTTTGCAAAACAAAAGCAAAGTTTGGGGTTTGGGACATGGGGCTTCGGTGGGGACCAATCGTGCTCGGGTATGGCCTTGAATTGACGACCATTCGTGTCCACCCTCACAGCACATTCGGTCGCCGGGCGACGATAAGTGCGGCATTTTGGTCGCTGGCGACGAAACATGCCGCACGAATGGTCGTCGGCGTCGAAACGTGCCGCACGTATCGTCGCCGGGCGACCAAACCTGCTAAGGCGACCAAACGTGCCGTAACATGGCCTAACAATTGGTATAAAGCACGTCAAATTCAATTGTTATAATGATCACATAATTTGTGAAATGCTGACTTTAAACGGGACTGTTGAAACCCCTACACCACCAAAATACTGTATTGATCTATAAACTGATCATATGTAGAACAAACTCTTGTGTATTGAATCAGTGAATCAGTTGAGAAATATTTGGGCTCACGGTGAGTGTGGCCGATCGACAAGGGATGCTTACTCCTTTTGGTCACCTGATCCCATCTCTGGTATATCCAAATATCCGTGTTTGCCCAACTCATTATTTTATATTGCAAGTTTTCCGCTACATTAGTTATTGTTGCTTACAATTTATGGAGCTCCTTGGCACCTGATCCCAACTCTGTCCGTATTTGCCAATCTTTTAATTTGCATTCCTTAACGGAATTTTGAGATTGATCACTGTTAGTTATTTTCACCTTTCTTGAAACAGCAGGATTCAGATAAATTGAAAACTTTATGATCGCCAACAAAACTTCTTTCACTTGAATGTTAGTTGTCGATGTCAATTAGCTCAAAAGATTGTTATTGTAAACATTAGTTGTTAAACAGAATATACAAACTGAGCCTATGTTTTAGTGTAAACAAATGTGTCAACGCAACACTACTGTTTTTCTATTCTTAAAAAATCTTCTGAAATCCTGAACACGCTTCTGGAAATGGAAATAAGATACAATAAGATGAAGCTAATAGGATACTGATCCGAATATATCTCTGCTTTAGATACTTGTATGATAATCGAATAACAACGATACAGAAAGAGGCGTTTGTTGGATTGGTAAAACTACGAAGAATGTAAGTGGTTTCTGTTCACTTTTTTGACATCTGTATGATCTGTATTTCTCACTATCATTATAGAACAGGTGTGAGATCTGTATTTCTTACTATCATTATAGAACATCTGTCTGATCTGTATTTCTCACTGTAATTATAGAGCATGTGTGAGATATGTATTTCTCACTATAATTATATAACATGTGTGAAATCTGTATTGCTCACTATAATTATAGAACAGGTGTGAGATCTGTATTTCTCACTATAATTATAGAACAGGTGTGATATCTGTATTTCTCACTATAATTATAGAACATTTGTGAGATCTGTATTCCTCACTATAATTATAGAACAGGTGTGAGATCTGTATTTCTCACTATAATTATAGAACATCTGTCTGATCTGTATTTCTCACTATCATTATAGAACAGGTGTGAGATCTGTATTTCTCACTATAATTATAGAACAGGTGTGAGATCTGTATTTCTCACTATAATTATAGAACAGGTGTGAGATCTGTATTTCTCACTATAATTATAGAACAGGTGTGAGATCTGTATTTTTCACTATAATTATAGAACATCTGTCTGATCTGTATTTCTCACTATCATTATAGAACAGATGTGAGATCTGCATTTCTCACTATCATTATAGAACAGGTGTGAGATCTGTATTTCTCACTATACTTATAGAACATCTGTATGATCTGTATTTCTCACTGTCATTATAGAACAGGTGTGAGATCTGTATTTCTCACTATAATTATAGAACAGGTGTGAGATCTGCATTTCTCACTATCATTATAGAACAGGTGTGAGATTTTTATATACAATACAATCTAGTGTTATATCCTGGATGAAATAACCTGCGTGTTCTCCTCTTAATTCCATACTCCACATAAGATCAGTGAGATTGATTAGTGTTCGTTATAGCATGGATCTCAAATTAATCATATACATAAAAAAGCAAAAGGAGGGGTAAAGTGATACCAAATCTATGTTCTTTGATAAACGTCTTCCTTTAATACTTATCTATCTTAATGGAAATCAGGATTTACAAAACTCTGCTGAGACTAAGCGTTTATATATTAGGAATTAAAATCGTACACCCTAAATAAATCGGTTATAATAGTTTTCTTTATATGTATTTGTTATTCCCTTATCAATATTGGTGAGGGGTTTCGTTATCCAGGATCCTGTGTTTCGTTCTTCAGCAACACCCTCTTTCAATCTTTGATTACGCCTACTGTAGGTGTCTTGCGTCACAGTCTACTTCATTTTCTTCTTTATCAAAATAAATTAATGTATGCATGATTAACATAGATAATTATTTACTACTTATAAAAATAAAAAAAAAATGCTAAGATCTTTCCAAGGAAGTAAAGAAATCAATTACTAGTGTTGTGGATCATAACAACCCTCTTCGTGACCAGCAGAAATGAGTCACAAAAAGATTTTTTTTTTTTGAAAATTACAATATATTTACAACTGTATACTGACAAATATCATGAAAAAAACTTACTTATGGTGGACATAATTAATTAATAATGTATCTGTGATATCTGGAACATAAAGTGCTACGACAAACAAGTATTACATCATCTTTCTAGTGCACTCGGATAAACGACGCTCTAGAAAACGTCCAGAATATTTTATAAATGATGGTTGTCATACACGTTCGGTATAATACCAAATACTAAAAGATGAAAACAATGCGCAGACATGGAAATATCTTTAAATTATTTTTTTCGTTAGTAGAAAATAATGAAATAGCTAATTCTAACAATATTCCACATATTCATTGGAGATAAGATGTATAATATAGTGAGTTATCTACTTTTGTGATATCGTATAACAGATTTAGCTGATTAAATAATGGGATACGATACACAACAGTGGTCATGTCCCCGTTTTATACCTTTATACCTTTCAGTGCAATAGGAGGAAACCCTCTACGTTGTGATTGCAAAATGTCCACCTTCATCCATTTTGCAAAATCGAGACGATTGCATTTAAAGTTAAACAAATGGAGCATTGAACCTTCCTGTAAAAATCCCCTCGGTTTGAAGAAATCATTGCTGAAGGACCTAATATCTCGAGAAATAGTTTGTGATCCAGGTATGATATTTATCCTCGATGATTCAAACACTAATCTGATATCCAGAACAGGTATGTTCCCTGGTGTAGTTTACGAAATATACTAAACTAAAGCAGGCATGTCTTTCGGTATAGTTACTAATCTCATGCAACTATGAAAGGTGAAGATAACGATCTGTAATTAATCTCATAACTTATATAAGCAATAGAAAATAGAGGGTTGGGCAAACACAGACCCCTGGATGTATATGTACTAGAGGTGGGATAAGGTACCTAGGAGGAGTAAGCACCCCCTGTCATCTGGTAAAGTTCACGAAATGTACTCATTCAAAACAGGCAAGTTCCCTGGAATAGCTCAAGAAATGTACTAATCTAAATAGTATTTGAAATGATCAAATGTGTAAACCACCTATAAGGAATACAAAATAAAGCGTTGGACACACAAATACCCCTGGACATGCCAGATGGGGGATTGAGTGCCTAGCAGGAATAAACACCCCCGTCAAATGGTCACACTAGCAGTGAGTTCTATGTCTTGATCACGTAAACGGAGTAATCCGTAGTCAAAAACAGTGTATCAATAAGAGTCTAAGAATGAATGCTGGACAACTCGCCACCAAGACAACACGCCCCTCTTAAGAAAGCTGGCCCTCTCTCGGGGCAAGTCGCCCCTTTCCTTGATACATCTCGCCCCCAATATTATATATAAATATATTATCACACTTTATTTTTATTTTTTGTTTGTAATTGTACAAACATTTACACTTTTAATCGTATTAAGGTACGCCTTTTTATTTCATACTTTAACACGAATGGTAAATTCTAATAGACTTATGCATACATTTAATTAGTACATTTCAGAAAAAAATGATACATTTTTCATGATTCAATTGACTAGGAAATTAGAATTACTGATATTCGGGTAATTAATTAAAAATCTCCAATATTAGAAAATTAATTGGGATGGGGGTGAGGAAAGACGTGTGAGTATGTGTTTTATCGATATAGTATGTATACCACATGTGAAGCATGAATATTCTGATCCATGTAATCGAAAGGACATTCTGTTGAATCTATAACGCCCGAAGGGTGTATTGAAAGTACACAATTTTGAACTGTTTTCATCAAGTTGCATTTGCCAGAAACCTGACACTGCATCAAGTTGGCTAAAATATTTTGCATTTGGCATATTCACGATCACATGCTCAATCGTCTTTAGAGGAAAATGTTCCCTCATGATTGCACAATTAAGATCCTTGGGGTCAATACAGATCCTGATCTTTGTTCCTTTATTGACGACAACCATGCTATTTACCCGTTCAGTAGGTTCTTTCTGTTGTACTATTATTCTTACGTTTTCCATCCGGGTAAGTTCCTGGCGTACCTTATCCTGGAGTGGAATTAGTATTTTCCGGGGAGGGTGAATAGTTGGAGATACTGCTGAGTCAAGTTTGATGGAATATTGGCCTGGTAGACAACCCAGTCCTTTGAAAAGTTCCTGATATTCCGGTCGATCCAAAATTTCATCTCGTGTTTTTTGTACATGCTTTTCTTCTACAGTAAGACTCTGAACTCTTTGAACTAAATTCATTTCTGTGTACGTCTTTTCTCCTAGAGTATTTGGTGACTTCACGTTTACGACGTAGAATTTCGTCCAAAAGGTATTATCCTTGTGCTGTACAGGTAAATTAATAGTTCTATCAGCTTCAAATCTTTGACCTGAGAATGACTTAAGTGAATTTTCTGGAACAGATAATGGCACAGTGTTTTTAAATTTGTCATACAACGTTTCACGCATGATGACGTTACACTTTGCCCCATTATCTAGCTGTAAATTCACAGGTGCCTTGTTTATCTGAAGTTCCACTGACCATTTATCATCAATATCTACACTATTCACATCCAGTGTGAGCATTCCTAGAAATAAATGGTGGTCATCCTCTGAATGATCACTTTCACTATCTTCTTGATGCACATGTTTACCTCTGCTGTCTCTGTGATGCTGAAATTTCTTGTTTGTTTTTGTTTTACACACTCGTGCAAAATGATCTGTTCTGTGACAATTTCGACATTTTTGTCCAATTGCTGGGCATTTTTCTCCTGATCTGTGATCCGGAAATCCACATCTACCACACGTTTTGGAGGAATCCTGTCGGCATTTTGTTTATCTGAAGCAGTTTTATGTTTCCTTTGTTTCCCATGTTATTTCATTCGACTTACTGTATTCACAGGTAGCTTTATGTCTTCCGCAGTCATAGTTTTTAACTGTTCACGTGACACTTCATACCTACATGCTATTTCAATAGCTTTATCGATAGTAAGCTCTGAATCTTGCATGATTACTTTTTCTCGAATTTAATCGGACTTTATCCCAAAAACGACTCTGTCCCGAACTATCTCATCCGAGTTTTCATAACCATAGTCTTTTTACTTTCATTTTCAACGCGGTAATAAACTGTTCACAAGTGTCACATTTTCCTTGCGTAATGCACTGAAATGTATAATGTACAAACACTTTGTTTGAATTTGGTTAAACATAAGTCCGAAATTTCTCGAATAATACAGTTAGGGATTTCTTTTCCTCGTTGGTTAACTGCCAAGTACTTTATATAATACGACCCTTGTTTCCTACCCACAACATTAGATAGTTACATTTTTCTTCTTCTGACTTTTTCTTTAGAGGACCTTTGAACATGAACTCCAGGTGGGTTTGAAACTTTTCCATGTCAGAGGCAAATCATCACTGTCCCAGTCTAGAGTGGGATTGCTCCACCCAAATTTTCAGACATTTTGGTTATGTGTATTTGTTTCTTTCACTTACTATTTTCTTTTGCTTTGACCTGACTGGTATAAAGTCAGTTTAGCACTGATTCTGACATCATGTCGTATACTTGGCCAGTACTCAAGATGGAAGCCGTGAACAACAATTTATTATAACAAACAAAATCCATAAGGTAAAGATTACAAATTCCGGAAATATACAACACTAATCACCAAATAGATCATCGAATACTGCGACGATATTGTCATTGAGGAACTCCAGCATATTTCAATTAACCTTTAATGCAATATATGAAAGATATCTTGTGCATTACCTTTTCAGATTTCACTACTGATTCAGATCTCAACACTACAAGAGCAGTCACCGATATTCCCGGCTCTACCGCTTCAGACGCCAGCATCACTCGTCCAGAAATCACTACTACCGGTATAAACGCCACCACCACTCGTCCAGAAATCACTACTAACGGTATAAACGCCACCACCACTCGTCCAGAAATCGCCACTACCGGTACAGATGTCCGCACTACTCGTCCAGAAATCACTACTAACGGTACATACACCCGCACTACTCGTCCAGAATTCTCCACTAACGGTATAGACGCCATCACCACTCGTACAAAAATCACCACTAACGCTACAAAGAGCACTAAAGTATCCACTGGAGTAACAGGTCCTGACCAGTATTTATTTATTTACAGTATTTTCATGAAATTTTATAAATTTTACATGAAACTTATTTGTCATGCTACAACGACAAACCAAGACTAATGGTACACATACTGAACGTGGTAGTCTGGTGGTTAGGACGCTTGCTTCTCTGTACTTTGAGCACCAGCTGCTATGACAGCTCAAAATATCTTTAGTGTTTGTTGTGATTATTCTTCCGTTAAACGTTCTACATGGACAGGTCATATCCTTAAAAAAAGAGTGCCAAAAAAGTGAAGTCAAATTCATCTAAGGATAAGAGCTATGCGGGAGGGAGATCATCCTTAATTTTGAAATGAATTTTTAAATTTTATAACAGCAATTACATATACATCCGTATTTTCAAGCTTGTAACGAAGTACATAGCTACTGGGCTGTAGAGACCCTCGGGGACTACCAGTCCACCAGCAGACACCTCGACCCCGGGGGTCATAATGTAAAACTTAAGCAATACAAAATAGAGAGTTGGGCAAATACTGATCCCTGTAGACACCAGAGATAGGATATGTTGCCTAGGAGGAGTAAGCATCCCCTGTTGACCGGTGACACGCGCCGTGAGTCCTATATCGTGATGAGGTAAACGGAGTTATTCGTATTTAAAATGAGTGTTCAAAGATCGCTCTAACAATCGGTATGAAATACGTCAGACAGCATTTGACCCAATGATAGGTTGCATTGACAAACTCGATCGTTATAACGATCATATACTTTGCGAAATGCTGTCTTTCATCTAGATTTTTGAAAGTCCTTTCCTAGTGTTTAACGAACCGTTGGAGAATGTTTCACTCATGTTGAGTTGCCACCGTACCATTACCGGAGAAGTGCAAAATTTAGGCATATGGTCGGCTCTTCCGGTTTTTGAGCAGGGAAGGATCTCAATCATGACACGTTTGCTCTTACATTTCGCGGTATCATCCGAAGGAAGATAATGCGAAAGGTATTTTACCCATGTTTGAAATTCATTTCTATATTTTGTGTGGGGTAATTAAAACAAAATTAAATATGCTCGCACTTGAGTTTTGTAGTTTTATCAGTTTTGGATTTTTTAAGATCTGTACATAGAAAGATTTTTATGAAATTAAAAAGAAACACTGGAGTCATGGTGCCTGTTATTGAACTACACTAGATTAAACGTTAGGCATCATTTAATAACGAATTCTACACACGCATATTTTGTGGGATAATCAAGTTAAGATTAAAGATCCTCGCACTTCAGTTTTGTAGTTTTATCATTTTTGTCATTTTTTCAATAGGACATTAATTACCTTAAGGTACTCAGGGGTCATAATGTAAAACTTACACGGTACCAATTTTGTTGCACCACATGCGCATTTAGACAAATTATGTCTCTTCAGTGATGCTCAACCGAAATGTTCGAAATCCGAAATAACAATGAAGTTTTAGAGCTATTATAGGCAAAAACAGTGTGCCAAAAAAGTGGAGTCAAATTCGTTAAAGGATAAGAGCTATGCGTGAGGGAGATAATCCTTAATTTTGAAATGAATTTCTAAATTTTATTACAGCAATTAAATACACATCCGTATTTTCAAGCTAGTAACGAAGTATTTAGCTACTGGGCTGTAGAGACCCCCGGGGATTAACACTCCACCAGCAGAGGCCTCGACTCAGGGGTCATGATGTAAAACTTATACGGTACCAATTTTGAAGCACCCGATGCGCATTTCGACAAATTATGTCTCTTCAGTATATGTATAACGACCATACCCATGTCTACTAAATAGATGGTGGGATTTTGTATACATGGTACGAGTCATTTTGAAGAATTCATAAAAAATCCCCATAGGAATTTTCACAATGTTGTTTACTGCTTGATTTGTTTTAGCTAGAATTTAACATTGAAGTCTATAGTAAGAACATGAAAGGCGGATATAACGAACAGTGATTAAGATTAACATTGAAGTCTATAGTAAGGACATGAAAGGCGGATATAACGAACAGTGATTAAGATCGTAACTCCTATAAGCAATACAAATCATCTTTTATTACAATATCTTAAAAAGAAATTGTATTTTCATACAGAGTTGCATTTCACTTTCTCTTTAGGACAGTATGAAATAAAATGAATCATTTACCACACACAGTTTTAGAAAATGAATTTTCTTTACTTCTTACTTTCCAAAAAGTCTATAATGCAAATAGGACAGCTTCTAATCATGTATCAGTCATGTGAATTTCATCCACGTCACTATTTACAAACACAGTATTAGTTTGATTTGAATCTTCAAAATCTTCCAGTATACTTTTGTTATGCTTTGTCTACCTCATCAAGATATAGTGCTCACGGTGGATGTGACCAGTCGAGAGAGAATGCTTACTCCCCCTAGGCACCTGATTTCACCTCTGGTATATCCATGGGTCCGTGTTTGCCCAATCTCCATTTTGTATTGCTTATAGGAGTTATGAGATTGATCACTGTTCGTTATTTTCACCTTTCATTGATCACTGTTCGTTATCTTCACCTTTCATTGATCACTGTTCGTTATCTTCCCATTTCATTGATCACTGTTCGTTATCTTCACCTTTCATTGAATGCAATAAATTTTAAAATGGAATCTGCGAATGTGGGAATTATAGATCAGTTTTTAATTGCTTGAAAAAAATACTGTTTCAATGAAAATAATTCGAAGTAATATATATGAATAAATGTTTTTAAAAATCGTTGTTTTGTATTGATAAACATCTGAATGAAATTTAAGAATTTACAAAATTTGAATTCGTTCCAATTCTGTTCTATCTGTATGATAACTCACAAAGTTGAAAAATACATGTATGTCAAGGGGTATAATTATATACATTATCATTGATACAACAGAATTTCTAAACTCGTGCAGATCTGGAACATTTTGAATTAACAGTCCTTCTTTTAAAAAAAAGTCCTTTAAGGTAACTCCATGCTCGCAGTTTTATCTGATACAAGTTCAAAATGTGCATTTATTTCCATTCATTATAGTTAAAACTAACAAATTGTCAAATAAAATACATAGGTCATCACACTTTTTAAGATGTGAGACGTACATAAACAGAATCATATATCACCGTCAGAAAAGTGCAATTTTCCATTAACAGTGATATTAAAATTTCATACAACCTGGTTATGACGATATAGTAGCATTCATAACAATTTCATGAAACTATCTTCACAAAAATATACAAAATGTCTATAAAAAATAAAGGAAATCATCGCATAATAGACTTGATAAAGAAATCAATAGAAACAGAGTTATTGCCCTTGGATTCAATATTTTGAAACGTATCATTGATTATTCATCTTTAACTTAGACTTTTGAAATATTTTATTCTAACAAAATTTTTTACAATAACTATAGGAAAAGACTACAACAAAATTTGTTCCTAACATGCAAAAATCTAAATAAATCATTGATTTTGCAAAATCTGATGACATCACAGGAGGGTTGAATTACTTTAAAAACTTTTTAATTGATTTTTTTCTCAATTGTACATTATATATGTTAACTAACGCATGATATGTTTGGATAATACCAGAAGTCTTGAATCAGTCTTTTTGTATCATTTTATGCAGTTTTCCTCAGAATCTGATTAACTAACGTACCTAGAACTAAGAGATAATCCATTTATTCAGAATAGAATAGGAAACTGAAATCACTTTGAACTAAATGTTGAATTTATTGAAAATGTGTTTTCTATGAGTTTTGCAATGTATTCTTTATATAATGTAAACCAACTTTTATTCGAGTGAGAGAAAATTTCGCAAGATTTGCGAGAACCTCACCGTCGGGAATACTTCTCGTCGCGCATCAATCCTTAAATGTCTGTCATAGGTTCAACCAAGGCTTGGTCTAAAATACATGATTGCTGCGAACCAGTTTACCATAGATAAATCACGAAATAAAGTATCTGAGAATAAAAGTTGGTTTACAATATATGAGTGTGGTTTTTGTAAGTATATGGCAGTAATTTGAGATATAATTTGATGAAGTCTATATGAGAGGTGACGGTAACGAACACTGATCGTTCTCATAACTCTTATAAGCAATATAGATGCTCATTATTATGAATATGTTACGGGGAACACGTATGAGCTTCTATCTATACAGAGGGAGATGCTGGAGTTAACGAGACAAGACATTGCCATCAAGCGGGATATATTCCAAACTCTCAAAGCGTTTGTCGCTCACAACACGAAAACAAATGGAAAGAAGCACAAGTCGTGGAACAGATTTTGAATTGTACATTGTTATTTTTGTAATTATCTTTTCATATCCCTCGAGTGCTTATTGTATCGCATAGTACCGTATAGCTACACACCTTTCTTTTATTTCTATATGTAAGCAAATATTTTATCTGACATTTCGTATTCCAATAAATCAGTTCTTTGAATATCAATAAATATTATTGATATTATGATCAAGGTCCCCATCTGAAAAATACATCGGCTCTCTGGATACATTTTCACCAACCGTACGGTCATGAGAGAGGTCTTTAAGGAAGTTAGCTCCTGGACTTTTCAGTACTACTCCGCAGGATGGTACAATTAAGTTTTTACTGGTTCAATACTGATCCTATTGGTGCAAACATATTACATATGTATTGCTGAACACTATCCAGTTGAAACTTGTTTGTGTCAATTCAAATTTTGAAAGGGTTTGGCAGGGACTATAATTTGTGACGGAAGGATTCGTTATTCAAAACGTTCTAATTCTGCATGGTATTCCAGTTTCTGTTTTATCCAATATATCGTCTATTTTTATACTCCTATACCTGTATCTCAGTTTTATGATATATGATATAGGTGTTTGAGACTTGGAACTAGTTCAAATGTTGTAATTTGTTAACTTGGTTGATATATTTTTCCAAACAGAACACCGATTCTTAAAAAAGTTTTAATTAATGTACTCGAAATTTTGTATAAAAATTAAGTATTTTCGCCAATAATTCAAAAATGTGATCTCCAACCCCCACTTTTTTTAGTTTCATTTTAAATTATGAGACCAGACCTTGAAAATGTAAAATTTTAGAAATTGACATTACTCATATGTCCTTTTAAACTATTAATTTTTATATCATGAAGTTTTCGTATTTCAAGTGCAAATGGTCATTATTTATTTCCATTACTAATATTAATATATTTATTTTTTATTTGTAGTGTTGGAAGATATGATTATGTATCTATTTTAAGAAATGATTGATTTGTGTTGCTTAGGTTGTGTTGGCACCGACAGAAATATCAAGTTTAATTCAATAAATTTTAAGTGCAAAAAGGTCATGTTTTTGAACACTGTATCTCAATAACAAGCAGTGCGACCCCAGTTGTTCTTTTTAATTTCCTAACTACCCTTCGATGTAGAAATCAAAGAGATACACTTCCCAAAAATTTGACATTAACCTAAATCTCAGGAGCGAACCTCTTTAAGTACTGAATTTACTTTATCAAAACAAAGCGTTCATGGTGGATGTAATTGTTCGAGAGGGGATGTTTACTCCTCTTAGGTAACTGAATTAATCTTTGGGCCCATGTTTACAAACTGATTTTGATTACGGATTACTTCGTCTATCTGATAAATGTATAGGTCTCATGACGGGTGTGACCCGGCGACAGGAGATGCTTAACTCTTTCTGGGCACCTGGTACCACCTCTAGTGTTTCCAGGGGTCCAGGTTTTCCCACCTCTCTATTCTGTATGGAGTTCTCGACTGAATGGGGCTAGGATACCCATATTTGGGGAGGGGTCTTCCCTGGAATCGCCCTGGACTCCCTTGGGACAAATTGTCCCTTGGGGTCGAGTGCCTTTCAGGATGTCACCCTTTACTGGAGGACGTGTGGCTCTGAAGTCGATGGGGCTAGAGGACCTTAATTTATTGGAGGGTCATCTAAAGGGAAACCTTTCTACCCCATGTAGGGCCAACTTGTCCCCTTGGGGTCCCCAGGGGCGGGGCTTGGTAACGAAATGTGAAGAACAACGATTAAGCAATCCCATAAATCCCGCAAATAATAAGAATGAAGAGTGGAGCAATCCTGGGGCATGGACACATCAGAGATGATTAAGCATCCCCCTCGATTACCAGTCACACCTGCCATGGGCACTTGATTACTCGGATCATACACTTTGAAAAATTAAAATTCCCGATCACTTAAATTATAATGAGACATTTACTTTTGCCGATTAGAGAATAATCAAAACACCATAGTCGTTGAGAATGTTTGCTTCATTTTTATTGGAGAGTCGATACCTATGGTCCAGATGTTAAAATCATATGGACGTGCAACAATATTGCAACTAGAATGAGTTTAATGAATTGTGAAGGCCCAATACAATTGAGGGAATAAAAACAATTCAATAAACATTAATAGAATTCGATTAACTATATAAGGTATACTTACAAGATGGCAACATCTTCACTCTCAATAGGTCTGTCCAGTGTAGAATAATATATTAAACGTTCTAGAAGACAGACAGTAAATGGCTGTAAAATAACATATATATTCTTTTCAGGGGGTCTCCATCAATTCACAATATGATATCATGACTTCTGGTGAAATCAATTTTCGTGGATGTTTGGCATATCGAGCGAATTACAGACCCGTTGTTTTTTTTATTAGGAACCATAGAACGGTGAATCACCCCCTAAGACCTGCTCTGGTACACACCCTCGATCACCCTAACTTAGTATCAATTAGCATTTCACAAAACAACATACCTGGACAAAATACTGATAAGTAGATTTATATGATGTCTGATAAATCAACCAATAGAAATTACGTCATCAGACGTAGTTTCTGTACCAAAACTTTTCAAAAGAGGTACGATCAGTTTTGAAATAGAAGCAAGCAGGCTACTGGCGATCAAGCCCATATTCCTTATAGAAATTATGAAATTGATCAGTGTTATTTTCACCCATTCACGATAAGGTGAATTAACACTCACTCTCATTTGATATTTGGGTTAGAATAGGTTATCAGTACCCCTTGCTTGATGTAACAGGCGATTGAATGGGGCGGTCCTTCGAGTGAGACCGCAAAAACCGAGGTTCCGTTTCACAGCATGTGTGGCCCGATAAAGATCCTTCATTGCTCAAAGACCGTAAGCGCCAAGCATAGACTTAAATTTCACAGCCCTTCACCGGCAATGGTGACGTCTCTATATAAGAAAAAAATTATCAAGAGGTATGTTAAACAATATGAAATCAGTCTATCAATTCACAAAACCATCCAACACCTAGCTCATAATTTATAAATTAGAAAACAAACGCATTGCTTTATTGACATAATATTGAATCAGTAGGACACTAAGACACCGGAAGTAAATAATGAAAAAAGATGCTGAAATTCTCACCATGTAAAATATATCATTGTGTACGATATTGTAAGACAGGAAGAGGGAAGTTGCCCATCAAAAGTCATGTGACATGCGAATTGCCTCGTAAATTGATACTGTATATTAGTTCACAGCGGGTGTGTCCAGTCGACAGGGGATGCTTACTCCTCCTAGGCATCTAATCACACCTCTAGATATACAAGGGTCTGTGTTTGCACAACTTTCTATTTTGAATTCTTTAAAAGTGTTAACAGACTGATTATACTTCGTTATCTTCACCTTTCATTATGATATCTTAATTATACTCAGATGGTGTCCATTGAAGAAGCAAACTCTTTATGCATGTTTTTGTGCGCCTTAAATCGAGGGTTTTTACAAGGAGTGGATCTATAGTTCGCTGATCTGTCCCAATATTTTTTTCCAGAGATCCACAGTTCTGCAGCTACACAATTATTTGATCTGGTCTGTAACCAATCAGGTGTGCTTCGTCTGGTCACGTGACCAATATCGATTTGCTTACACAAAGGAAAATCCACGTTATATATGCTGTCTGAATTTTGTAAAATTTTCGGGGTTTGTGTGGGAACCTGAATGCTACTGTTTTGATGTCAATCGTATACGGTACGAGTTTTGATGCACCAGATGCGAATTTCGACAAATAATGTCTCTCCAGTGATGCTCTACCGAAATTTTGGAAATCTGAAATAACAACAAACTTGTAAGAGCTGAAAGGAAAATAGAGTGCCAATGACTGAAACCAAATTCGTCTAAGAATCAGGGCAATGCATGAGGGAGATAATCCTTAATTTTGAAAGTAAAAGTATGTAGCAGCCGAATTCTGTTTTCCGTGATTGTGTTTTTCGAAATCCAGCAGTGCAATTTCTCCTTTCTGCAGGTGTCGGCCAGTTGAATTGATGTGCACCGGTCTGCAATTTGGTTTTATCTTATACTTGGTACTGATTATGTAGATTACCTGATCCCATCTCTGGTGTGTTCAGGGGTCCGTGTTTGCCCAACTATCTATGTTGTATTGCTTATAGGAGTTATGATATTGATCACTGTCCGTTATCTTCACCTTACATTATGCACTGCGTGGTACGGTTGACGTCACAATAGCCAATATCTACGACCGGTCCCAAAATCCATATCACTTATTAGACCGGCGTGCAAATATGCATATCAACCCAGGAATTACGTATTCGCTAATAACATCAACGTATCAATGCTTTTACCATGGTAAATCAATGTATCAATATGTTTACTGTAGTAAATCAATGTATCAATATTTTACTGTAGTAAATCAATGTATCAATATTTTACTGTAGTAAATCAATGTATGAGAGTTTTTACCATAGCTTATTATAATTGATATATCAAAGTTCTTAGCACCATAGTTAATCAATGTATCAGAGTAATTCAATATAGCAATTTTTTTTTACTAAATCAGTGTACCAAGGTTTCTACCATAGAAAAGTAATGTATAAAATCTTCTTTGATCAGCCTTTATGTAAAAACGTGACTCGCATGTGATAACAAGAATGCTATTTTATAAAATCAGCTTTCGAACTCCTTATCAAATTTACAAAAAACATGAACAATACTATCCCGTTCGTGTGAAATATCTAAGCATAAAAAAGTGCAGTATGTGAAACTTATATGGTACCAATTTTGATGCACCAGATGAGCATTTCGACAAATAATGTTCCTTCAGTGATGCTCAACCGAAATGTTTGAAATCCGAAATAAATAAATATGATCAATAAAAGATTACATGCCTTCGGCCCTCGAGCTGATATGGGATCCCTCGGGCTGATACGACATATGATATGGATTTTAGCATGTAATATTCTCTATATCACGGATTTGGAGGTGATATCTAATACCGGGACCAAAATTTGCTTCATGTTGCACGGAAATGACATCCCTTTATTACATGTTTGCAATGCTTTCACACTTGAGTGAGTAAACAACATTGCATTTCTTGTCAAGATACACAATAGCATGACAGATGTTTGTGGAACAAATTAGTTTTTACAAGAGCTGAGGGTGTTTATTTATGGAGGTTAGACCTAGTCCTGTTGGATAATCCAGACTTAATCCAGATGCTGTTGTTTCTTCATCTCCAAGGCATGTGCAAATCTTGGTAAAACATCAAATCAGCCATGCATACATCAGTGTCATTTTACATGTCTCAGACCAGTATACCTTATTTTATTGCTTAGATAGTTTTTAGTATCGCAGCCTGTGCCTTCGGTCATGCCATGTTGCAATAATTCTTCATCTGATTCATGTACTCATACTTATACATTAAACCTGCACAAAAATTCGTGGTTGTTTTTTGTTTAACATCCATGCCCTGGATTGGATTGATATTCAAGCACCACAGGACCAGACACATTTTCTATATCTAATGTTCGTCGTTACCTCCTGATTTGCCGTTACCTTTTGTATGACCATATGTGTGCTTATATACTTGCATTTACACAATTCGGTTTCAATGGGTATATATTTGGTTTGAGGAGGGGGTATATATTTGGTTTCAGGGAGTGGGGTTTATATTTGGTTTGAGGAGGGTCCATACAGTGCCCCAGGGTCTCTGGGTGTCTATCTATAACCTGTGCTTGTGTTTGTCCCTGCATGTTGCTCTAAACAAGTTAATGTGCATGCATCTTCGAGCCAATGATTCATATTATTTGCTTTTTGCTCCTTTTATTTGTTTATCACTTTGAGTGGCTCGTAATGACATTCATTTCCAATACACATGTATTGTATCCTAATTTGTTTGTCCATAGCGGGACACCACCGCGGTTGTCTAGAGGTAGAGTGTTCGCCCCGCATGCAGAAGGTCGGGGTTCGAATATCGTCCGCAACAGACCTAAGCCGTTAAACAGGTTGTGACAGTTCCATCGCCAAACGCTCGGTATCAGGTGTAAATGTCATGGATCATCACAGTAGGTGTGGTACGCTAAAGAACACTCACTGCTCAATGGCAGAAAGTGCCGACCATATGCCTAAATTTGAGGCCCTTCACTGCGATTGGTGACGTCTCCATATGAGTGAAAAATTCTCGAGAGGGACGCTAAATACAATACAATCAACAGTCATTCAGTCATTTATGAATTTCTTGTGCAACATATATTGATTGATTTTTGTGATTATGTAATTGAATTACTATTCATTGGCGTTATTGTTCCATTGCAAGAGAGATGTGTATTGATTTTCTCATTATCAATTGATACGAATGGAGGTATATCGTAGAATAATGTTGATGAAATTTCTTTGATATTTACGATGAACGTTGTAGAATACTTTATAAACAAATAGATAAAAGGGGCAGTTCTGTATAACCAAAGAGAATACATTATCATGGGAGTTGGCCACTACCATCTATGATTTAAAATAGTCTAGTCTTTAATTCATATTTTCCCATACAAAGTTTATAACCTTTTATTATAAACTTTCAATTTCATTTAGAAACTAACAATACTTTCATTTTTAATTTTTTTTTTATTGGTTTAACTGAGTAAAAGATGAAAAACACGAAAAATTTGAAAATTTTAACGACGTAGTTCCGGCTTGTGGATTGATTTTGACGTAATGTTTGCGGGCCGGACTGTTTCCGGGCATATATCGTGTGATATATGCCCGTAAACTCTTAAAGAAAAAAGAAGAGATGAAATTGAGAGTATATAATGATAAGTGATATAGACTTATTCTTGTTACATAACCTTATGATCATGTTCGTGAGACTGTTTTAAGTGCTTATATTTGTATATAATTGTATACGGCGGGTGTGACCGGTCAACAGGGGATGCTTACTTCTCCCGGGCACCTGACCCCACCTCTGGTGTGTCCAGGGGTCCGTGTTTGCCCAACTATCTATTTTTGTATTGCTTATAGGAGTTATGAGATTGATCACTGTTCGTTATCTTCACCTTGCATATATCAAGTGGAAGGCCCTGGGGAAGAATAGTGCGTGCACTAATCAGGTCACCTTCTTGAAATAAAGTATTACTATTATCTTCATACAGGATTTTAATTTTCCTCTTATATTTTAAATTCATTCTGATAAGGTATCAAATTCGTTTTCATTGTTAGCCAATCGTCTGACATAATCTTCGACAGAATTTATAAAATAAGGACCTCAAATATATTAGGTCATAAATGCAGAGAACCTAGATCTTACATTTGGTGACAAAACTTCATCTTTATTGATTATGACGACAATTATGCCAGATGATGGGATAAATATGGAAATTAATAACTTGATTAAAAGTATAAGAGGAAATATTAAACTCACACGAGAGACATATCAAACTAAAAGTGCGTACCATGCGTACCATGAAAAGGTGAAGCAGTGATCAATCTCATTACTCCAATAATAAATATAAAATAGAGAGTGGGGATAACATGACCCCTGGACATATAGGTGGAATTTGTTCTGGATCCAGCTGGAAAAGCTTGTAACAGCATCCTTTTAGTTTGTAAGACTAATTATTGTTCACTATTCTACATTGATTTGTTATAAAGCTAATTTGTTAGTTTGCCGTTAACATTTATGTTCAATACAATATGCCAGTATGAAGCCGATGTGGAAGACACTGTGATGTCATTTATTTCGGGTTTACTGCGATATATCGAATCGACATTTGAATGCAAATGAGTATTGTTAAAAGATCATACGTCGACCATATAAATAAATAAAAAATTACTTTATTGCATAAATATGCATTTCAGGTGCTTGTATTGACACAAAAATGTTCACTACTATGATAATCTTTCATTGATGTTGAAATATTTCATTATGATCCAGAGATGTGATGTATTTTTTCTGGTATAGACCAAGATCACTGCATGAATTCATCAATTAATGTATAAACCTTTTTTGGGAAATGGAACTATTTTATTGCAATAAAACATGTCAGATATAGCCTTTGCTAGCGCATACAGGATAGGATTCCCCACGAGATAATAAGTTTACACGGGAAATGAAAAGATATTTGCATATTTAACAATCTACAACTCAAAAAATGTTTGACGTTTTGTCCTTCTTTCATTAATCTTCGTTTTGCGAGCCACAAACTCGATAAAGGTATGGAGTATCTTTCGCTTGATGTCAATGTCCTGTTTCGTTAACTCCAGCATCTCCCTCTGTATAGATAAAGGCTCAGATGGGTCCCCTGTAATATATTCAAAATAAGAATCATATAGATAAAAGATATATTATATCAAATTGAACTTACAATAAATACATTTTCAATAGATCCACGCATTGTTGCAGAATGAATCTAGATTTTCATTTCATATTAAAATAATGTATTAGTTTAGGAAAATCAGCGCCTCAAATTTTGAGCAGAAAAGCAGAGGATGATATGTAGGGACTGGTTCGATACTTCTATATGTATCCAAACATATCATGCAATTATTATTGAACATGATATGCAATCTAAAAATATTAACCCAAAGGTTTGTAAGGAACTATATTTTGTGAGGGAAGGATTGTTTATTCAAACTGTTCCAAATCTTCACTAGTGCACGCGCCCTGCTTTATGAAATTTCAAATCAGCAAGAGTTTACAATTTCAGTCGTATCCAATATGTTGCCAATAATTTTACTTCTAGATGTGTATTTCAAATTTGCAATAACAGGTAGTAGGGAATCGGAACTAAATCAATTACTGTACATTCATTCGGTAAGATGTTATTTCTATTTATGTCTTTTTTATCTATACATTTATTGTTCTTTGGTTTTAGTTACTTGTAAAGCGCTGTGGGGTAAGTGTATTATATAGATAAAGCACTATTCGAAAGGTGAAGATAACGAATTTACAATAATAATGATTCATCAATTTCGTTCTGATGAAAGGTGAAGATAACACACAGTGATCAATCTCATGACTCCCATAAGGAAAACAACATAAATAGCTCGACAAACACGGATCCCTAGATATGCCAGATGTGGGATTAGGAGCATAATAGGGGTAAGCATCCTCGGCCGATCGGTCCCACTCGCCCTGAGCCATATGTCTTAATCAGATAAGCGGAATAATCCGTAGGTATGTTTGTCAATAGCGCAACAACGATTCCTAAAAACGTTATATGATTTAGCAGAAATATCTTATCAAAAATAACATTTTGCCAAAGATAATTCTAAAATTTCATGGTACGAATTTGTCAATTTTGTCATATTGGACAAATTGACAATGCTCTTAATGGGTGATTTTAAACTCTCGAATTATTTATGATCATTTTCCTTATGCTAAGTAAACAAAGGTCATTGTTTATTTCCAATCCCCAAGTATTAAACTTTTTTTTTAAATCGATATAAGACATTAGTATGAAAGGTGAAGATAACGAACATTTATCAATCTCATAACTCCTACAAGCAATACAAAAGAGATAGTTGGGCACACACGTACCCCTGGACACAAGATGTTGGATCAGGTGCCTAGGGGGAGTAAGAATCAACTGTCGACCGGTCACACCCGCCGCGAGCCCTATATCCT
The DNA here is from genome assembly GCF_947568905.1 of Ostrea edulis. NCBI lineage: Eukaryota > Metazoa > Mollusca > Bivalvia > Ostreida > Ostreidae > Ostrea > Ostrea edulis. The sequence goes on along the minus strand of NC_079173.1, from coordinate 4,462,199 downwards.
AATCAGGTAAACGGAGTTATCCGTAGTCAAAATCAGTGTGTCAAGAACGGCCTAACAATCGGTATGAAACATGTCAGACAGCATTTGACCCAATGATAGGTTGTATTGACCAACTAGACCGTTATAACGACCATAGAATTTTCGAAATGCTAACTTCAATCGAGACTGTTGAAACCCCTGTACCATGTATGTATGTCATAATATTAATTGGTTTGCATTATGTGGTGTACTTATAGCTATTTGATATATAGAGTCTATGCATAAATTTTGTTAGTAAATAATGCCTAAAAATCAAATTTACTGTAGTGCAACTCAGTAAGAAGCACTATAGCCCCAGTGTTTCATTTTAATTCCAGAATGCTCCTTCCATGTAGAAATTCTAAAAAGCAAATTCAAAAAATACTAAAACTACAAAACCGAAGTTTGAGCAGAGCGAACGATGAGCACATGCTGAACGCACGCAGAACAAACACTGAACGTAATTTGGTGAATGGTGAACGCACGGTGAACGCAAAATGGTCTATCTATTCGGAATATTTCGGATTTTCCCCTTGGACTGTACTTATTTTATAATCAGGTAGGGAATGAATATATATGAATACATATGCTTCTTTATTTTTGCGCAAATACTGGATGTATGTTTCTCATGAACTGATCGTAGATTTCATTTATTGTATTGTTTGGTATTGATGATTGATCTGCAATTTTTCTTGAATTTTCGCAGTTGATAATTCCGATGTTTGTACTGTATAAATTAAATTCCTGATATAATAAGAACATCTACTTTCACTTTTACGCGCCCGTTCCTTTTTCTTTTTTACCTTGCTATGAAGATCGGTTCTTTAACCTTGGGGTTCCAAATGAAAATGAACAATGAACGCACCGTGAACACTTTATGAACTGTGAACGAACGGGGAATGATTTGTGAACGCAAATCTGCAAACGAAGAGTGCACGATGAACGCACGACGAGCGCATCGCGAAAGCACGATGAGCGAACGGAAAATGATGAAGTAGAACGTTTCAGGAACTGTGCAATAAAGATCCATCCCTACTCAAAAACCGTCGTCAGAGCGGGACGTTAAACAGCATGGATTTAGCCAACCAAATCATCTGCATTGTGATGGAATTCTACCTTGGATGAATGATGTTAAGTATGCAGATATCAATGAATATATATCGGTGGAGGAATAGAGGGACACATTCTACCAGAGGTGGGGACCAATCTGTACTAAAAATATATTACTTATAATTGGCAACCAAATATGTAAAATAATATGGAAAACTATGGAGTTCTTAAATTGATCACTCTTCGTTATCTCCACCTTTCATGTATAATATTTTATACCAAATAAATATCTGATTATTTCCAGTACTTAGCAGGAGATATTGGTGTCATATTAAACCCAAGGCTTTTAACATATCAAGTGATTGTTCCTTCTCCAGTCACACGGTAAAGTCACAGGTCATGCAAAAGTCGCGGGTCATGTGAAAGTCACAGGTCATGTGAAAGTCGCGGGGATTTTGGAAGAAAAGGTGATAACGAACATTGATCAATTTCAGAACTCCTGTAAGGTATACGAAATAGAAAGTTGGGCAAACATGAACCACTTGATATACCCTGGATCAGGTGCCTAGGAGGAGTAAACATCCCCTGTCGACCAGTAACACCCGCCATGAGTCCCTTATCTTAATAAAGCAAACACGGTAATCCGTAGTCAGAATCAGAACGACCTGACAATTCGTATGAAACAGCCACACAGCATTTAATATCACATTTCCATGCATAGCGTTTAACAAAGGAATAATCACAATAGATGCTGAATATAGTATGAGTTGTCACAGCAGTTGAAGCTCAAAGTACAGTAAAGCAAGCATCCTAACCCCCAGACTATCACATTCTTAGTCTTTGTAGTATTAACAAATGCAGATTTATAAAATTCATGAAAACAAGTATGAATAAATGAATACTGACCAGTGGTGGTGATTTCTGGACGAGTAGTGCTGGCGTCTGTACCGGTCAAGCTGGAGTCGCTACCGGGAATATCAGTGACTGCACTTGTAGTGTAATCTGTAGAGAAAGTACACGATGCATCTTTCATATATTGATGTCATTGGTTTCATGGAATGAGGTGATAAAGATTCTGTGTGCTAGGTCAATAACAGTATTTGTCCATCTTCTGCTACAATATTTAACTGTCCATCCGGGTTTCCTTGCTTGTCGTACGAAGGGACTAAATGGGGCGGTGCTTCGGATGAAGCCGCAAAACCCGAGGTCCATGTTACCGCAATAAAGAGCCTTCCCTGCTCAAAGACCGTAAGTCCTGAGCACAGTCCTAAATTTCGCAGCCGTTCACCGGCAATGGTGACGTTCCCATATGAGTGAAAGATTCTCGAGCGGTACGTTAAACAATATATAATCAATTAACCAATCAGTCAATCCTCTGTTACAATAGGAAACTGTATGTGAGTTAAGTCATAAAACCATTCTTATCATATCTAGTTTTGATAGTTCCTACCAGTCTATGATGTTTTAGATTGATAGATAGCTACCTGAGATGAAGTTTGACACAGGAGATGTGTACTCCGCCTAGGCACCTGATCCCACCTCTGGTATATCTAGAGGTCCGTGTTTGCCCAACTCTTTGTTTTGTATTGCTTATAGGAGTTACGAGATTGATCACTGTTTGTTATTTCACCTTTCATTATATGACCTTACTGTCACCATAGAATGGCACACGTAGTTGTCTCATACACTCATTGTACATGTTTTACACAATGTGTTGGTTTACCTTTATCTTATCAACCGAAACACATTCAACTATAGAGATTAGATCAATATGTACAGTGATAGGTGAAGATAACTCCTAAAATCAATACAAAATAGAGAGTTGGGTAAATCCTAAGAATAAGTGGTTTACCTGAATCACAAACCATTTCCTGAAGTCTTTTGTCCTTCAACAGTGTTTCAGTGAAATTAAGAGGATTTTGACACGATAGTTCTACATTCCTCTTCAAATTCAAATTTCTCGATTCGGCGAACCTGAGAAAGGCGACTAATTGACAATCGCATCGCAGAGGGTTCATGTCTATTGTGCTAAAAAGACAAAAATCATGAATAGAAAAAACAAAATAAGTTGTGATATATTAGTACGGAAAAGCGACTCTTTGGGATAGATCTGTAGGCTTGTTCTATTCCATGTCCATGTCGTACACCACTTTACAGCAACACGAAAATACTGCTAAATATATTATTTACAAAAACATATTAAGAGACATTTTGTTTTCAACCAGTGGCATGTTCCACTTTAAAATTTCAGGGTTTTTTCTGATAAATTTTGAATTTGTTCAATGTAAGTATTAGTTCCTCCACGGACAGCAATATCGACAGTGTGAGGTACATTTATTTAAAAAAAAATATGGGAGGACTGACATATAAAAGAAATCAATTGCATCCCTTAGATGATAAATAAAATTTACAAGGTTGAGCCAAAGTGTCTAAATATATTTAGATATTTCGAACAAAAGAAGCTGGGATATGTGGGATTATTATCTGTCAGCATTTTTGTTAGCTACAGACATTTTTCAGAGTGGAGGGGCGTTCATCCTTCACCATAGAGATTCAATTCATGATTTCATTTTAATCATACATTCTATCCATTTGTTGCTGCTAGCAAAGTACTGGGACATTAATCAGCCAATGGAAATTGATGCTTGTGAGAAAAGTGCTGAAAACATTGCAAAGGGTACGTGCCTGAGTTAAAAATTGGTACACTTCAATTCCTAACTTGTGGTAATGATAACAGTTAAATAATATGCGACGAAAAATCTTCTAATCAATTTGTGATTGTAATGGCTTCCACCACAAAGTCGGTTTACCGCCGTAAAAACACATTCAGCTTGTATTTTCCAGATGTAAGTTCTGTTTTTGTTTACATTTGACCACATTCCAATTTCTTTGATACACAAAATATGATTGGTTCGATATCTTTCTCGATGCTATTCTAGTCAATAAAATTCCATGCAACATCGGTACTAGTAAAACGATACATGGCGACATGTGGAAATAAATCACAACGATGGGAATATTTGATTTTCTAAGAAAGGTAGAGTCGGAAGTTGTTTACAAAATAAGTACAGTCAGCAAACTGTGCAAGTTAAATTATACCAGTAGCTCTGTGGTGAGCTTTCTCTTCGTGACCGAGATGTCGTGAGTTCGAACCTCACTCAAACCTGAGACATAAACATAGCTGTGATTTTTCCTATACCAGAAGCTCGGCATTTAGTCGTGAGGGTCACGGGTCTTTCGGATATGACTTTAAAAACGGAGGACCACGTCGCAGCATGTGTTAGCATGTTAAAGAAGTTTTATTTCTTCGACCGTAAACACCATGCATAGGACTAAATACAGCTAATCCATCATAGAAGCTCTTGAGAGTTTATGTTACCTATTATATTGCACATAATGTCGACTATTAGTGAATATTATTTACTTATACAACGTTGTTTTGTCAAAATAAATGCATTCGGAATTGATGTTTGCATTTATACTGAAAAATGAATAATTCAGAGTCCACATTATTCTTGAAATTAATAAGTTATATTGATTTATCACACAAAATAAAACTGAACGGAAAAAATAAAAAAAAACGAAGTTTCGTGTCCTCAACCGAACCAGACCAAAAATAAATGTCTAAATACTTGGCCTAGCAAACCGGTTTAATATACCAAGTATTTAACATGATCTATAATTTTTTGATTACCGGAACTGATGTTATAAGCACAATTTATTATTAAAAATTGTATCTTAAACTTAAATACATTATTTTACTTCTTAAATAACTTTTTCAAAAGGTTAAGTTATATATGAATACTCAAAGATTTGTTTCAAAATAATGTATCCAAGGACAACCATTTTGTCCCGTTCATTTTTTTATCAACTCCATTCTGCGATAGATTGTCTTTATTTTTCAAACACGTTTTCTAAATTCTTGTAAAGAAACAATTTTATTAATTTTATGAATGGTATTAGCCCCGTAGGGATCCGGGTTAGAATAGGTAGTCCCTTGCTTGCCGTAAGAGTCGACTAAATGGGGAGCTCCTTTGGATGAGACCACAAACACCAAGGCCCCGTGTCACAACAGGTGTGGCACGAAAAGGAGACCTCCCTGCTCAAAGCCCGTAAGTATCAGGCATAGGTCTAATTTTTGGAACCCCTCACAGGCAATGGTGATGTCTTCATAGGAGTGAAACAATTTCAGGAGGTAATTTAAACATACATAAAATAGTATGATTATCTATATATTTTATTTGATAATATATTTGTTTTAACTCAACTAAATTGAAATGAATATGCAAAAAATACACTTTTCATACCTTTATCAGATATTTGATAAAAATGTGACTTTGAATTACCTTGCAGTTACCTTAAATGAAATATGAAAAGGGATAAAAATGGAAATCTATTTAACTATTACAACAATAAGAACTGTTATTGTAGATGTACATATAGAATGTGAGCTTAAATTTAAAGTGGATATGTCACCCATCAGTCACGTGATGAAGCAGAAAATAAAATGAAATAAGTAGAATTTAGGTAGGTGAATGCATATATCAGGAGTTAACCTGACATATAACAATTTAGTTTGTCAATACAATGTTTACCTGCTCAAGATATAGGACTCACAACGGGTGTGGCCGGTCGACAGGGGATGCGTACTCCTCCTAGGTACCTGATCCCACATCTGGTGTGTCCAGGGGTCCGTGTTTGCCGAACTTTGTATTTTGTATTGCTTTTAGGAAATGTGAGTTTGATCACTGTTCGTAATCTTCACCTCTTACATACTAAATATCATTAATGTCAGGGCACCCCCTCCCCCAACAAACAAAATATTCTTTCTTACGGACTCGACGTATTGTACACCAATGTATGTTTAGACCACCATCAACCATTTAACAGTGTTTCCATGAACTCTGTGACTTATTTTTGTTTTCTAGTATTGTGCAAGACACTGGATTTTCATTTTTGGAACGATGTTTATCGTAACAATGTATGTCCTAGATGAGAATTCTCCAGAATGAAAGGTGACTATAACGAACAGCGATCAATTCCATAACTCCCATACGCAATACAAAATAGAGTTTGGCAAACACGGACCCCTGAATATACCAGAGGCCTAGTATAAATTGACTGTAAATATTATAGTTATAAGCACGTCATATGCACTCTGCAGAATTACATTTGGACGTTTACATTTAGAGATTGGAACATGACGGATTATTTCTGAAAGTTGATATTCTCTGTACGTGATTAACATTTGTGACCTAAACAAGATTCTGGACTATTTTGGGAATTAGCAATTCATAGGCACTCTACAGATTCACATTTTGACATTTACATCTTGACATTGGATAAGATTTGACGGACGATTTCTGAGGGTTGATATTCCCTTGCTTTAATTCATCTTGGTGGTAAATCAGGATCGGGTACTGTTTTTGAGAGTTCTTATTCAACCCATTTATATTAAAACCTATAAATAATACGAAATAAAGAGAATGACAAACACTTTATTTCTTCCAGGATACACACTATTTAACATTACAAAATGTATGTATTCTGTATTAAAATGCTATACATGTTTCTAATCATAACGAGAAATACAGATCATATAGATGTAAAAAAAAAAAAAAAAAAAAAAAAAAAGTTAGCAAAAACCACTTACAGTCTTTTTAGGTTCACCAATCCAGCAAATTCTCTTTCTGTAACGTTGTTAGGCTGTTCTTATGAAGGAATCTAAATCAGAAAAATATTGAGATTAGCATCGATTGATCATAATTCTATTTCTTTTTCCCATAGATTTTTCGGGAATTCTGCAAATCCTGTAAAACTCGAAAAAGATTGGCTACTTTTGTATATTGTGTTTCGCGAGAAACCAATGTTTACAAAGACAATCTATTGAGTTAATTGTAATATACGACTGACGATCAAATGAAAGAATTCTCATTCGGTATAATTAAAGTTATCAACCAAGCTGATTCCCGTTATTCTAAATTTGACATCATTTGAATTTTTACATACTAAACACAACAATTTGGAAGCGTTTTAAAAGTGCTAATTTAAAAAAGGCAATTTCTGGGGGGTTTATCATTTATTTATTTTTTCTTGTTTTAGATGAAAGGTGAAGATAACGAACATAGATCAATCTCATAACTCCTAAAAGCAATACGAAATAGAGAGTTGCGCATACACGGACCCCTGGACATACCAGAGGTTGGATCAAGTCCCTAGGAGGAGTAAGCATCCCCTGTCGACCGGTCACACCATCCGTTAGCCCTATATCTTGATCAGGTGAAAGGAGCTCTCCGTAGTCAAAATCAGTGTGCTAAGAAAGGCCTAACAATCGGTATGAAAAACGTTAGAGAGCATTTGACCCAATGCTAGGTTGTATTGGCAAACTAGAGCATTATTATGACCATAGAATTTGCGAAATGCTGACTTTAAACGAGACTGTTGAAACCCCATGCACCATCAACTTGTTTGTCATTAGCCCGCCTAGATTTCAATAAAACTTACCATACACAGACCAAACTCTTGTGTATCGAATCAGTTGAGAGACATAAACACCATATCGGGTGATGAGGGAACATTACTGCATAGATATGGGAAGTTGACAATGGAGAAGCTGAAATCATCCCACTTAGCATAAAGTTAAGTTGCTAGTTTGCCGTTAGTATCTACTTTCAATAAAATATCTAAGTATGAAGCATAGGTTGACGACTTTGTAATATTTTCTTCTTCTTTTTTCGAGTTCATGGGGATATATCCAATCGACATATGAATGAAAGTTATCATTGTTAATAGATAAAACGTCGTCGATATATCTAAATTTCAAATTGAAGGTCACAGAAGGAGATTTTTTTATTCTCGCGTACAAGTTGAATACATTCTGCATCATAGGAATATAATGGCAGGTCAACTAACAAGGGAGCGAATTTTCTGTATATCCCATGAGATACTCTAGGATTCCCTGCGTTTCAATAAACGTGGACCATTTGTTCGATTATTCATTTCGGTTCCCTGTTGTACGATTTCTGCGTAGGACTGATGTTTTTGTGTGGAGTTTCTGATCTTGACCTGGATGAGGGTCGCATTTTAAAACGTAGATCAAAGTGTTTTCTCCGTTCTGTGATCTTGTATTTGTTTTTGTTTGTTTCTTGTTTGTTTATATAATCTTCTGAAGATTTGAAATGAAAGCTCTAAAGCTTTACTAAACGTCTTCGTGTTTCATTTTTTTTTATCTATACATTTACCGATCATTGCGAAAAGTAACTATATATATATATATATATATATATATATATATATATATATATATATATATATATATATATGCATTTAAGTACTATAAATTCCTAAATACGACTGCCGTCGAAGACAATGTTAATAAGTCATTTATTTATTAGGAAAAAATATTAATTTTGTTTTGTTATTTAAAACCATCATTTTTGCTTTTTTAATAAAGTTTCATAAAACATCTTTGTTTCATAATGATGTAGAATGCAATTAAAAAACATTTTCATAGCTGTCGGCGCACAAAATCCATCTTCATCCATTACATGACATTATTTAACTTCAGAATTTCACGGTAGTAATTTCTTTTGTATGGCCTTCCCATCATCAGGTCTAATGTCATTACATTCACAAATTGTTTGTGCCATTTAAACACTAGTGCCCTGCTAACATTCTGAAGATATGATGTGCTTTCCATCTCGTGTGGGGTTCAAATCACGGCCTACATATATTTTATGATTTCTCGTGCGCCGAGAATGCCGCTGACCACGTCATATTGTGCAAATCTCATAACAAGCACGTTTAGAAATGATATAACATCTTTGCCGTTTATGATGTCCTGTGGTTGTAAAACCAGGATATGACATGAAAAACATCACTGATTTCATTGATATAAATTTGAATGCGATACATTTAATATGAAACCATTTGCTTTCAAATTGAGTGGTACAAAGAAAATATCTACTTATTTTTGTACGTGAGCCAACAATGCAGATGAATATCTTTCTATTCAGTATTACCACATTTATCTCTTTTATTACTTATCTTAAAGTTTAGGTTTTTGTTTGAAATAAGTAAAAAATGTCTCATCTAAAAAAGCTTTTGTATCTGATGCGTATTTCGAAAATTATCAACATTGTTTACCAATTTTTGAGACAACCATCGTACATGTAACGAATTTATCATTGCGTAGATTCGCGACAAACATCACTCGCGAAATAAAATTACTCGCTTTTAATCTTATATCTCCAAATCACATGCTAAAACCGTTGATCAAAAGAGCACTTGCGAATTTATTTTCTCGCGATTTGACGTCCATGAGACATTTCGCGATAAGTACTCGCGTAAAATAAGGAATCTACAATATTCACAGTTTCTTTTCATTTCCACAATTATAGCATCAACAACGTAAAGCGTAATTATGAAGAAAAGGAGATAATTAATGAGTTAAGTTAGCCGCTATAATCAGTTTATAGATATGTTAAGCCGTTCTTGGCACACTGATGTTGACTGCGTATAATTCCGTTTACCTGATCAGGATATAGGGCTCACGGCGGGTGTTGCCGGTCAACAGGGGATGCTTACTCCTAGGCACCTGATCCCACCTCTGGTGAGTCCAGGGATCCGTGTTCGCCCAACTATCTATTTTGTATTGCTTATAGGAGTTATGAGATTGATCACTGTTCGTTATTTTCACCTTACATGTTACAGGGAATCATATAGATATAGGACGATATGTTATAAGAGTTTGACATTCAAACCTTCTTGACCACACATTTGCTAAAATTTCTCTTAATAATGAGGTCATTATTCGTTATCTTTCTCTTCCATTGTGGGTATTATTCAGTTGCCATACAAAGTGAATATAAATACCATGTATATATAGACCAGAGATACTTACATGTACTCTAGATCTCTCAAAGCGTCAAATATTCCATCCGGTAATGTTGTTATCTGATTGCCATACAACCATCTGAATAACAAAAAACATCTTAATTCATCAACAATGGTTTGTATAAACACATTGTGGTATACATTCCACTCCACTTATATTGAAGTCGATTATATTGAACTATCTGTTATATTGAAGTTAAAATAAATCCCCAGTAGCAATATCTGTGTAGTTCAGCATTCGTTATCTTGAACTTTGGATATAATGAATAATTCAGGTTGGTCCCCTGAATTTTATTATATCCGGAGTAGTCTGTATATAACAATGATGATATCTAAACTAATTATCATCTTATGAGTTTTAGAATGACAGATAAATTCCATCATAATGAATAATAAATAGAGTCTTGTGTTGAATTGTACACGGAATAAGCTATAACATATACTTCATATAGTAATTCAATATAATAGTCCAGTGAATAGCCCATTGCACCCAGACCAAATTGGAACAGAAATTTTAAACATACCACTATATTCACCTGGGTCCATAAATTCCTCTATAAAAAAATCGCCAAAAAATTTCCATGTAATAACAATGAAAATTAAAATTTAAAATTGTTTGTTTTTTCACCTTTCTAATGTCCCGTGCGATCCTCCGTAGATAAATTGTTTATGATCATCCGAAGATGGTAAATTGGAAATGGTGACTGTGCCTTAGTTTTGGTAAGTATAAAGTCAAATTTGATGTTGTTTTCTGATAACTTCTACAACCCATCCTTTCAAAACCATAGCATTGTCCATTAAAATATTTTAAAATTGATAAACAGGACAAATAATACATAAAAACTAGACTAAGCAGACGAAATTCCCATAATGCACCATTCTCAAACAAAATTCGCTTTGTACAATTTTTTTCATAAGCGTATCTTTAAAGTTTCAAAGAATAATTCATTTAATGAATATTTATTTTGAATTATAATCTCTTTTCAATAAAATATGCACTTAAAATAAAACTAACGATGCTGACGAAAATATTTTTGTATGGAACACCGTTCGTTCAATACAATGCTGTTTTAAAAGTGTATGATGCGATATATTTATACATAGATTTCTTACACTGCAACAATAATGATAAAAATGTAATAGACAAAAAAAGATAATGATAACAGTATTGTTATAGATCAATAATATTTAAACGTCTATTGTCCAGGTTAAATACGGGAATCTATCGGAAGAAATCCATGTTGTACTTCTTAAATCGAAGGTTTGATCGATAAGTAAGTACTTGAAGCCGTATTTTGTCTCTGCTGATGTTCAATTGTCGGGATTATTGGTTAATTAAAGTTTTGTATACATTAACATGCATTTCTTTAATAAAGCCGCATTCATCTTATTGAACTTAAATCTTATGGTTATGAAATAGATATTTAAAAATACCGTTTATTCTGTTTCAACTATATCTAAAATAGTATATAATTTTTCAATTTTAGATAAAACAAATGGAAGGCCAAATCCAAATTTGTGTCTTCTGCCAAGACTCATTGGACGATGAAGAAAACACTGTTTTACTCAGGGAGAAAGGATGTGATGGTATCAAGAAAGGAAGCGAAACACTCAAGAAAGATATTTCAATAAGGCCAGGACAACGTGTTCATAAATCATGCAGGAGAGATTTTTGTCGCCACAAAGAGATACGCCGCACTGAGCAAAACTCTGTATTGGAAGATAAAACAAGACAGCTACGATCACTGACAAATGCCTTTTCCTTTAAAGATCATTGCCTGTTTTGTACTCTACCGGCAAAAGTCGACGGTAAGAAAAGAGGTTCAGACTGTTTCCAAGTACGAACTTTCGACTTTCAGACGGCTGTACGAGCGGTATGTCATGAAAGAAATGATCAGTGGGGCAAAGACGTACTTGACAGAATCGAATTTGGGCGAGATTTTCCAGCTGTGGATGCCGTTTATCATCAAATATGCAGTACAAACTTTAGAACTGGCAGACAAGTCTCTAGACAGATGCAGAGCCTGGATGTGAAATTTCAAAAGTTGGGCAAAGGTAGACCTCCGAATTGTACACAGACGAATGCTTTCATGAAAACAGTGAGTTGGTTAGAAGACAATGATGACGAACAGGTTACTGTGACTGATTTAGTGCTGAAAATGTCAGAAATGTGCAGCCAAGAACCATACAGTACCAAGTATATGAAGAAGAAACTTCTTGAACACTTTGGCTCTGCCATTGTAATTTCCGAAATCAACGGTAAAGCTGATGTTGTTACTTTCAAAACTACAGCATCACAAATACTACACGAGTTTTATACTCAGCCAAAAGAAGCAGATTTAAAAACAAGGAAAATGAGGATCATTGAAACGGCTGCAAAACTGGTTTTAAGCGATATTAAAAGCGTTCCCACGAATAAGCAGATGTATCCTAATCCTCAAACATTGTCATCATTGTCCACAAACCAGGAATTTCTTCCGGAGTCCTTACAAATTTTTATGGATATTTTGTTCAAAGGGAAAAAGTCTGCGGTCAAAACTTCATCCATAGGGCAGGCAATTATGCAAGCTGTGAGACCCAAAGTGCTCCTTTCACCACTTCAGATTGGACTGGGAATCCAGTTACATCACCACTTTGCATCCAAGTATTTGATTGATGTTTTGTACAATCTTGGATTCAGTTCCTCTTACAACGAGGTTTTGAAATTTGAGTCAAGTGCAGCTGTCTCGTTGAAAACATATTTACCTGATGAAATCATCGACAGCAATATTCAGTTTACGGCGGACAACGTTGACCACAATTTGAAGACACTGGATGGTCACGATACATTCCACGGAATGGGAATTATCGCTACAATCACTCCGGGTGTCGATTTCACAGACCCTGTTCCAAGAATAAATGCAACTGCTGAGGAAATCGTGGAATCTGGGAAAATTGAAATCAAATTCTACAAGTCGCCTTATGAAACACCCCAGCTCACCCTGACAAAATTAAGATCTTTCAAGTGCAGAGACCCAACAGAGGAATTAGATACACTTTTAAAGGTATCGTGGCCACTTCAATCACGAAAGCTGATGTATTCAGGCTTCATGCAAACTATTCCACTGAAAGCAGCAATCCTACGACTTGGAGGGTTCCATACACAAATGAGTTTCCTTGGTTGTATCGGCCATGTTATGCAGTCAACTGTCCTGTTTGAAGTTCTTGAAAACATATATGCTTCAACCACAATAGAGCACATGATGACGGGGAAGGCTGTGTCAAGAGCTGTTCGAGGGCATTTTATTGTAGAGTGTGCTCTATATACTATAATGCTTTCAAGGTTGGTTGGTGTTCCTGCTCTGCAAACCCTTGACAGTGATGAAACCTCGTCAACTACAAAAAAGAGCGCTAACCTAAATGTTGGAGATGATGACGAATCAAACATTGACTCGGGTGATCTGACTGCTAAAAGAAGGTTTCGGGAAGCTTTAACACTATATACAGGGATCCTCGAAGACAAAATAGGAATAGATGATGTCCTACATGATGAAAATTTAACAGAAACCAACGACCTGGTAAGAAAAGAGATGGAGCGTTTGTCAAAATACCCCACAGCCAAGTTATGGATCCAATACCTGGACATGATTGACATTATGAGGAGGTTCCTTAAGGCAGAAAGAACTGGAAATTGGCATTTGCATCTTCACTGTGTACAAGAAATGCTTCCATTTTTCGCAGCAACAGGTCATAATCTGTACCTTAAATCTGCATATTGCTATCTTCAGAAAATGGATTTACTAGAAAAAGATCATCCAGATATATATCAGAAGTTTTGCGAGGGAAACCATGTAATACGAAGAAGCAATAGGTATTGGGCAGGAATATCAAGTGACTTGGTCATTGAGCAGACTCTGATGAGGAGCATAAAAACAACAGGAGGGATGACTAGAGGAAAAGGAATGTCGGAACAGCAGAGAGCACAGTGGTTATTGTCAATGCCGGCATGTTCCGGTATAAATTCTGCCATGCAGAGAGTTGAAATTTTGCAGTACGGGACAAGTAATCAACACAAGGAAAGCACGAATTCAAGACAAGAACGGGATAATAGAGATTTGAGGACGGTCGTTCAGTTTCTCAACGAGAGAAATCCACTCTCTGAGAATGTATCTCTTCGTAATATAGAGACTGGCGTCACTGCTACAAATGAAGTAAATGTTCAGCATGCCCTTAGCGTTGGACAGAGCATCGTCAATTCTATGGAGGGTCAGAATGCATTTTCAATATCATTTAAAAGAAGTCTCCAAGTTAAGACTCTTAATGAAAAGCTTAAAGTTAAAACACAGGGTGACAGTCTCAATGTTAGTTATCAGCCTCTCTTTCAAAGACTTATTACAGCCGCAAGAAATATAACAGAAGACGTTTCGAGGATTTTCGAGTATGAACTGAGCAATTTTCCCTCTTCCATGTTTGAATCATCAGGTGTCATGCGAGAACCCCAGAAATCCAACCTTGCTGAAGCCTTATGGGCACTCGGAGACTGTTCCTCAGAATATATGACTACGACAACAGACGTGCAGTATGTTCTTGATGGAGGATCTTTGCTTCACCGCATCCCATGGCCCAGAGGAGCGACCTTTGGGACAATCGTCAACATGTATGTTGAGTATGTCAGGAAAAGGTATGGTGATGCCATTGTTGTATTTGATGGGTATGGAAATGGACCCTCGACAAAGGATCATACTCATCAAAGACGGACAAAGGGGATTTATGGGACAAAAGTTTACTTTCACGAGGAAACCCCCTTCAAGTCAAAGAAAGATCTCTTCATGGGAAACATTGAGAACAAGCAGAATTCATTACACTACTTGCAAAGCACCTATCTATTCAAGGCTGTAAAGCTATTCATGCCCAGGATGACGTAGATGTTTTAATCGCACAGACAGCAGTGGAGAGTTCAAAGACTACCAATACAGTCATAGTTGGGGAAGACACAGATCTTTTGGTATTGCTATGTTATGACATGGATGTCACGTATGAAAAGTTAATCTTCCAGTCTGAAATGAGGGCGTCGTCAAGGAAAGTCAGAACATGGGATTTAAAGAAAGCCAACCCTGTTATGGGCCAGAACTTGTGCAAAATCTTGCCGTTTGTTCATGCTATATCAGGATGTGATACCACCTCCCGTTTGTTTGGTGTAGGGAAAGGACAGATCTTAAAGAAAGCAGTGAACGACACTTATTTCCAGGATATTGCTTACAAGTTTCTGAATGCCAATTCAAAAGAGGAAGTCAGCAGAATAGAAGAAGAGACACTAGTTTATCTCTATAACAGAGTGCCACATGAGGGTCTTAATCTGCTTCGCTTCAGAAAATTTACAGCAAAAGTAATGACAAGCTCGAAATTTGTTGAGGTATACTGTTTGCCTCCGACCTCCAATGCCGCGAAGTTTCATATCTTGCGAGTATTTCTACAATTAAAACAATGGATCGGCGAAGCAGATGGTATGGAAGCGAAAGATTGGGGGTGGTCAGTTGAAAACAACTTGTGCTTCCCAATCAGATCGAGCTGACCACCCGCACCTGATGAACTTCTAAAGACAATATACTGCAAATGCAAGAGAAACTGTGAAACTAATCGTTGTAATTGTAGAAAACACGGATTGGAGTGTTCTGTGGCCTGCACGGAGTGTAGAGGAAATACGTGTTGTAATATGTCTACAACAACTCTTGATGACCAGCTGGATTCCGATCTTGAAGACTATGAGTAGCTGAATAAACTATAGTGTATTTTTACTCTATTACTGATAACATGTTATTATATTCTTTATGTATTTTTCACAATCTCTTCAAAACTCCAAATTGCTTATTTAATAATTTCTGAGAATTGGAATTTCGTATATTTTTATGAAAAGAAATATTATGTCTTTATTTTATCTTAATGAAATGCTTTAAAAATTAATTGGAAAATCATAAAATATTCTAGATTGCATTAACAATTAAATGATTTAAATTAGTGACTTTTTCCAGTTTTCAGCGATTTTTCATCGAAATTCTGTATTTTTTCCCCAAAAATCTTACAAAGTTCATGTTGGATTTTTGTCAATATTTCATATGATGATCATGACACTTTGAGCTACATAAAAATAGCCTAAGAAACTTTCTGGTGCAGTTTGTAAATGAATTAGTGACTTTTTCCAGTTTTCAGCGATTTTTAATCGAAATTCCGTATTTTCTCCCCAAAAATCTTATAAAGTTCATGTTGGATTTTTGGCGATTTTTCATATGATGATCAGATCACTTTGAACTTCATTAAAAACCCAAGAAACTTTCTGTTGCAATTTGTTCTAGGTCATGTTATTTAAATCATAGATTGACTAGACTATAAGTATTCCAAACAAGTTGTAGATCTTCGTCGATTCAATGCTGATCAAAATTGTCATTCTGAAATATTTAGACATTCCTAAGCAATCACAAAGATTTTTGATATTGCATTATTGTGAATGTCAACATGATTAATTCCTGTAACACTGAATTATTATCATTGGATGACATACATCAGAATGAAACATTTTAACTAATCGTTCATTATCTACATCGTCATTTTGATTACCTACCTTCTTGAAGTTTTCAGTCGTTTAGTTTGAATGCATTTTAATAGTGCGAGCCTATATTTACATTTGCGGATCTCGAATAATTTAGCATATGAAACGGGTTTAACTTCATGAATTTCTTTGGTGATAAGGTCTTTCAACAGTCTGCTGGAATTCCCATGGACACGAATTGTGCTCCTTTGTTAGCTGACCTTTTTATTTTCTTATGATGCAGAATTTATTTAAAACTAGTAAAGAACAGCAAAAATCCCTGCTGTGGCATTCAACTCGACATTTAGAAATGTCGACCACGTTTTATCTATCAACAATAGATATTTTCATCCATGTGGCGATTTGATATAACCCTGTGAACTCGAAAACTCCCTCTTTTCCGCAATGTCTATGCGTAAATAAAAAATAATGACAGCGTCCGAAATGCAGAATTTTGTATTGAAGCCAAACCATCCGTTCCCTTCTAAAACCAAAGCGTTTCGTTCTCGATAAGAAACGTTCCGTTCTTGCTGAGAACTGTTAAGACTGTTTAGCGTCCCTTCCCCGTCATAATTCCATTGGTACGCTTCGTTTTGTTTTGATGCATAGACATTAATAACTGTTTCATTGGATGAGAAGTTCTTGAAAAATTAAATTATCTGAATCAATGGTGTTTCATGAAGTTGTATGTACCATCACTGAAATGGAATAAAATGTCTGGAGGGGGGGGGGGTTCTCTTCGATAAAACTTTGCTACCTCTTTTCCTATTACTACTGAATTACATATTGGTATCACACATTGGCTTATCAAAATCAATATGCGACAGAAAAGATACACAGTTCAATTATATTCAGAATAACCTTCTGCAACCAATAAAATTGCATGAGATCATATATATTATCAATTTAGTTCAGAAACAAGAAAACTACGAGTCTGTTTAGACCAACAATCACCCAACAAGGGTCTCAAAAGATAACATTTTGAACTGCCAACGATTGAGGACATCCCAACTCGTATGTTTGGCGCAGAATTCATCATCAAACTTCATTGCAACCATGGACACTGTCAAATAACATTGGAAAATGAAAGATGAAGATAACGAGCAGCGATCTATAAGCAATATAAAATAGGAAGTTGGGCAAACATGGATCGTTGGACACACCATAGGTGTGATCTGGTGCCTAGGAGGAGTAAGCGCACCCTGTCGACCTGTCACACCCGCCGTGAACCCTATATCTTGATCAGGTAAACGGAGTTATCCGTAGTAAAAATAAGTGTCTTTTGTATTGCTTATAGGATTACAAAGTTGGTAGCTGTTCATTGTCTTCATATGTCTCTATCGGTATGAAACACGTCAGACAGTATTTGACCTGATGACAAGTTCTACTGGCAAACCAGTTCGTTATATCGACCATAGACTTTAAACGAGATTGTAGAACCCCGGCATCATCAACTTCTTTGTCAGAAGCCTGCCTCAATTTAAAAACTGATTATACGTAGAACAAGCTCTTGTATATCGAATCAGTGGAGATATATAAACATCACATGCAGGTGGTGATGGAATATTGCTACATAAATATTGGAAGTTGAAGCTGAAAGCATCCCGTTTGTCATTAAGTGGAGTTATTTCTAAGTTTGCCGTTAATATCTACTTTCAATAAAATATCTAAGTATGAAGTAGAAGTGGGCGACTCTGTGGTGTCTTTTAATTCGAGTTCACGGTGATATATATTGAATCGACATATGAATTAAACTTATCATTGTTAATAGATAATACTTCGTTGATATATCTAAATGTCGAATTGTATATAGACGCAAACGGAGACATATGATCAAAAGGAATGATAAATTCGAAAATAGCAGCAATAGAGATAAGCAAGAGCGGTGAATTAAATAAAGTATATATATATATATATATATATATATATATATATATATATATATATATGAGAATACTTATAGTTCATTTAACTTCCCCAAGCCGTCAAAGATTCCATCCGGTAACACTGCTATTTGAGTCTCTATTAAGGATCTGAATAACAGATACAGTGATTAAGTATACGAGTCCACAGCAAGGAAAATGTGAGGATAACCAACAGTGACCACCCCCATACAATACAACTATAAGATAACCAACAGTGACCACCCCCATACAATACAACTATAATATAACCAACAGTGACCACTCTCATACAATACAACTATAAGATAACCAACAGTGACCACTCTCATACAATACAACTATAAGATAACCAACAGTGATCACCCCCATACAATACAACTATAAGATAACCAACAGTGACCACCCCCACACAATACAACTATAGGATAACCAACAGTGACCACCCCCATACAATACAACTATAAGATAACCAACAGTGACCACCCCCATACAATACAACTATAAGATAACCAACAGTGACCACTCTCAAACAATACAACTATAAGATAACCAACAGTGACCACTCTCATACAATACAACTATAAGATAACCAACAGTGACCACCCCCATACAATACAACTATAAGATAACCAACAGTGACCACCCCCATACAATACAACTATAAGATAACCAACAGTGACCACTATCATACAATACAACTATAAGATAACCAACAATGACCACTCTCAAACAATTCCACTATAAGATAACCAACAGTGACCACTCTCATACAATACAACTATAAGATAACCAACAGTGACCACTCTCATACAATACAACTATAAGATAACCAACAGTGACCACCCCCATACAATACAACTATAAGATAACCAACAGTGACCACCCCAACACAATGCAATTATAAGATAACCAACAGTGACCACCCCCATACAATACAACTATAATATAACCAACAGTGACCACCCCCATACAATACAACTATAAGATAACCAACAGTGACCACTCTCATACAATACAACTATAAGATAACCAACAATGACCACTCTCAAACAATACAACTATAAGATAACCAACAGTGACCACTCTCATACAATACAACTATAAGATAACCAACAGTGACCACTATCATACAATACAACTATAAGATAACCAACAGTGACAACCCCCATACAATACAACTATAAGATAACCAACAGTGACCACCCCCACACAATGCAATTATAAGATAACCAACAGTGACCACCCCCATACAATACAACTATAAGATAACCAACAGTGACCACCCCCATACAATACAACTATAAGATAACCAACAGTGACCACTCTCATACAATACAACTATAAGATAACCAACAATGACCACTCTCAAACAATACAACTATAAGATAACCAACAGTGACCACTCTCATACAATACAGCTATAAGATAACCAACAGTGATCACCCCCATACAATACAACTATAACATAACCAACAGTAACCACTCTCATACAATACAACTATAAGAAAACCAACAGTGATCACCCCCATACAATACAACTATAAGATAACCAACAGTGACCACCCCCACACAATGCAATTATAAGATAACCAACAGTGACCACCCCCATACAATACAACTATAAGATAACCAACAGTGACCACTCTCATACAATACAACTATAAGATAACCAACAATGACCACTCTCAAACAATACAACTATAAGATAACCAACAGTGACCACTCTCATACAATACAACTATAAGATAACCAACAGTGACCACTCTCATACAATACAACTATAAGATAACCAACAGTGACCACCCCCAAACAATACAACTATAAGATAACCAACAGTGATCACCCCCACACAATGCAATTATAAGATAACCAACAGTGACCACCCCCATACAATACAACTATAAGATAACCAACAGTGACCACTCTCATACAATACAACTATAAGATAACCAACAGTGACCACCCCCATACAATACAACTATAAGATAACCAACAATGACCACTCTCATACAATACAACTATAAGATAACCAACAGTGACCACTCTCATACAATACAACTATAAGATAACCAACAGTGATCACCCCCATACAATACAACTATACGATAACCAACAGTGAGCACTCTCATACAATACAACTATAAGATAACCAACAGTGACCACTCTCATACAATACAACTATAAGATAACCAACAGTGACCACTCTCATACAATACAACTATAAGATAACCAACAGTGACCACTCATACAATACAACTATAAGATAACCAACAGTGACCACTCTCATACAATACAACTATAAGATAACCAACAGTGACCACTCTCATACAATACAGCTATAAGATAACCAACAGTGACCACCCCCATACAATACAACTATAAGATAACCAACAGTGACCACCCCCACACAATACAACTATAACATAACCAACAGTAACCACTCTCATACAATACAACTATAAGATAACCAACAGTGATCACCCCCATACAATACAACTATAAGATAACCAACAGTGACCACACTCATACAATACAACTATAAGATAACCAACAGTGACCACTCTCATACAATACAACTATAAGATAACCAACAGTGACCACCCCATACAATACAACTATAAGATAACCAACAGTGACCGCCCCCATACAATACAACTATAAGATAACCAACAGTAACCGCCCCCATACAATACAACTATAAGATAACCCACAGTGACCACCCCCATACAATACAACTATAAGATAACCAACAGTGACCACCCCCACACAATGCAACTATAAGATAACCAACAGTGACCACCCCCATACAATACAACTATAAGATAACCAACAATGACCACCCCCATACAATACAACTATAAGATAACCAACAGTGACCACTCTCATACAATACAACTATAAGATAACCAACAATCACCACTCTCATACAATACAACTATAACATAACCAACAGTGACCACTCTCATACAATACAACTATAAGATAACCAACAGTGATCACTCTCATACAATACAACTATAACATAACCAACAGTGACCACTCTCATACAATACAACTATAAGATAACCAACAGTGACCACTCTCATACAATACAACTATAAGATAACCAACAGTGACCACTCATACAATACAGCTATAAGATAACCAACAGTGACCACCCCCATACAATACAACTATAAGATAACCAACAGTGACCACCCCCACACAATGCAATTATAAGATAACCAACAGTGACCACCCCCATACAATACAACTATAAGATAACCAACAGTGACCACCCCCATACAATACAACTATAAGATAACCAACAGTGACCACTCTCATACAATACAACTATAAGATAACCAACAATGACCACTCTCAAACAATACAACTATAAGATAACCAACAGTGACCACTCTCATACAATACAACTATAAGATAACCAACAGTGATCACCCCCATACAATACAACTATAAGATAACCAACAGTGACCACTCTCATACAATACAACTATAAGAAAACCAACAGTGATCACCCCCCATACAATACAACTATAAGATAACCAACAGTGACCACTCTCATACAATACAACTATAAGATAACCAACAGTGACCACTCTCATACAATACAACTATAAGATAACCAACAGTGACCACCCCATACAATACAACTATAAGATAACCAACAGTGACCGCCCCCATACAATACAACTATAAGATAACCAACAGTAACCGCCCCCATACAATACAACTATAAGATAACCAACAGTGACCACCCCCATACAATACAACTATAAGATAACCAACAGTGACCAGCCCCACACAATGCAACTATAAGATAACCAACAGTGACCACCCCCATACAATACAACTATAAGATAACCAACAGTGACCACTCTCATACAATACAACTATAAGATAACCAACAGTGACCACTCTCATACAATACAACTATAAGATAACCAACAGTGATCACTCTCATACAATACAACTATAAGATAACCAACAGTGACCACTCTCATACAATACAACTATAAGATAACCAACAGTGACCACTCTCATACAATACAACTATAAGATAACCAACAGTGACCACCCCCATACAATACAACTCCTATAAGAAAAACAGAATTAAGATTTGGGCAAATACGGACCCTGTGCCTAGGAGGAATAAACATCTTCTCTTGTATCAAATGAGACTATTTCCTTCACATTCTTGTTTAAAATCATAATCTATATCAGCTTCCTTCATCAATCTGTTAAGTTGCCCATGCAATTTTGACACTCTTTATTGGGAGAATAAATGCCTGTTTACAATATAAACTTTGCATAAACATGAGGAATAATTCTAGTTATTTTTGTCTGACTTAAAACATTCCCGTCATATCAGAGTGTTGTTCGATTCCCTTTTATCTGTCTGTACATTTTTTAAAAACATTGTTAACTGATTTTCAATTGCTCTTTCAAAAACTTTTGATATTGCAGGAAGAACACTAACAGGTCTATAGTTGCCTTTCTCTAATGAACTATCCAGAAAAATTCCAAGCTATCTCTGTTGGAAATAAAACACACAATGAAAACATAGTTTTTGATTTAGATGGAATAAAAATTTCATGTGATGAAGAAATAAAATTGTTGGGCATTACAATTGATTTTAAACTTTCTTTCAACACACATATTACCAATATTTGTAAAAAGGCAGCAAGGCAATTAAATGTTCTTAAACGAATAGGCAAACATCTTAGCAAATTAGGTAAATTAACCATATATCATTCATTTATTATGTCAAATTTTAGTTATTGCCCGTTGACATGGTACTTCTGCACTGAACAAAACAACTGCAAAATTGAAAAGATTCAGGAAAGAGCTCTGAAGTTTATTTATGGTGACTATAAAAGTACTTACGAAAACTTATTAAAACAATCTAAATTGCCTTCACTAAAAACCAGAAGAATGCGAATAGTTTTAGAAACTTTTAAAATTATCAACAAAATGTCCCCACTTTTTTTTACAAGATCTAGTTGTTTTAAAAAACCATTCATACAATTTTAGATATACAAATACAGCGGAAGTACCAAGACCTAGAACAACCTTCTACGGGATTAAATCTTTTAGATATGAGGCAGCAAAGCTCTGGAACTCTTTGCCAAACGAAGCAAGAAATATTACATCATATAATCTATTCTCAAATTATATTCAAAATTGGTGTGGGGAATTAAATTGTAAATGCAGCTCATGCAGACTCCAGCCTCTCCTGCCTAAATCTTAACGTTTTGATCCAACTTCTAACTATACTTCAAAGCTGACATGTACAAATTTAACTGTATTATTTTTACTCTGCTCTGTCTCTTAGGTATGCATATTTATTTAGTCTATGTATATATCCATATTTTTGTTTTTGTTGCAAACTTTGTTTCCTGCTGTGCATCTTAATATAGCTAGTCCCTGTATATATATATATATATATATATATATATATATATATATATATGCATGACTTGTGATGTCTGTATATATGTATGCGTCCTGTTTTATTTCAAATTTCTGTTTTTTATGTCTATGCATGCAATTATATATCATTAATGCTTTGTGTTTTTATGCTATATAGTCGGTTAAAGAGCTCTTAGCTCATGTTTATTGTTACCTGTATATAATTCCGACTTTAAAAATTACTTACTTACTTACAGGAACATATTCTTTAACAAGTGCTTATGGTATATTTTATTTCATTGCTTGATATCTATAATATTTTAATTTTGTATGAAAGGGGAGAGACACCTCTGGTATATCCTGTGTATGCCGAAATCTTAGTTCTGTATTCCTTATAGGCGTTGTATTTTGTATTGCTTATATGAAATTATGTTCGTTATCTTCACCTTTCCATACATTAATTTCATCAAACCATATAGTATCATTGACGTGAAGCATACTTATCAAGCTGACAACAGAGATAATTAATCAATTAATTCAACCTCAATGGTCAATTTCAGAAATTTCTAAAGGGAATCAAATAATGATAGAGTGAGGTGAAGAGAGATAGAGATACACAGTCTTGATATTGATTATGTGCCCCCCTTTCCTGGTAATGCGACACATGTTATAGCAATATTTAACATTTAAATGTTATTGATCTCATGTTTCGTAAGATTACCTCAATATATGTCATTGTTATCTTCACCGTTGCATACAGGTATTATTCAGTTGTCATACAAATAAACAGATTCCATAAAGAGGAACTTACAGATGGTTTAGATTCACCAAAGCGTCAAAAATCCCATCCGGAAATGTTGCTATTCCATTGTTGAACAAGTATCTGAATAATGATAAAGAAATCGTCATTAACCTTAATTCATCAACACTGAAAGTATTAAAATAGATTGTGTGTCTAGGGTCCGTGTTTGCCCAACTATCTATTTTGTATTGCTTGTAGGAGTTATGAGATTGCTGACTGTTCGTTATCTTCACCTTTCATGTCTACAATTTTAAAATTACTTTTCCAGTACTATTCAAGGTAATCTTATCAAATAAATCTTGACCTAAAAGATAAATTCCATCATGATGAATAATCAGTAGAAATGAATAATCAGTAGAACATTGTGTACAACTGTACACGTAATAAGCTGTAGGAGTTACTTTATATAGCTATTTAGTATATATTGTGGATCTTTGGCGGTTCGATTTTGAATAAAACGTCATTTTGTATTGCTTTACATTCAGAATCAATCACAAACAGTTTTTGCTATCATATTGTGTATTTCAACAATGAGATGTAATTGAAGTATAGCATGAAAGACTCAAAGTTTACTTTCTTGTAACATTTACTTGTTACTATCGGGTAATATATATCACGATGAAAAATCCTAACTAATCAGTTATTGAACACTCCAAAGCTTCCAGTCGCTTAATTGCAATATAGTTTTACAGAGCGAGTGGGGCTATATTGTAAATCAATTTTTATTCGCGTGAGAGAAAATTTTACGAGGTTCACGAGCAGCTATTCATCGCGAATTTTTCCCTCCAGACCTTTAATGTTTCTTGAATGTTTAAGATTATCTTGGTCGTGAAATTTAGTCGCATCGAACCTGTTAAACACTGGTAAATAACGAAATAAAATCATCGCGAATAAAGATTTGTTCACAGTATATAAATGCACAGTCCCGAAATACCTTACGATGGGAAAGGAATTTCACCGCATGCTTTTGTTTTCAGGGGTAAAATGATTTTTTTTTTTTATAAATAGCCTTAATACTTGAGGTAATGAAGAAAATTGGAACTCCACAAAATTTTAGATAAGGTTCCGAATTCAGTTATTATTAACCCATTAATCAGTTGCTGTCTTGACTTCCCCCTGAGTTGACTTTCATACCACTGGACTTTCGACTTCCACAGTCATTTGCATATTAAGAAATGTCACAAACAATAATAAAGACGACACGGACAATATTTAGAACATTATAGTAGTTCAGATGAAGGAAACATTCCAGTTTCATTTTTTCAATAAATAATTTTAAATTGAAGCTGCCACAAATAGGGACAAAACGTAGATGTTAAATAGAATAAAATGCAGCATAATCTCTCAACTTTTTTTTTCAAATTTACATCAAGTTTCCTGGAATGAATAAAACACAAACCTTAATATTCTAGGGATGTTGAAATATATATCAAACTTTGAAAATTAAGATAATTTACACTTTCATAATTTTTAGCTATCTCGTCGATGCATGAATTTGCAGTTTTGGGTAGGGTAGATGTAAATAGGAAACAAAACAAAGCTTTTGAATGATGTTCAAAATGAAGCTGTGAGGACAATATTCCCGAATATAAACTGGGAGGGACACCATTAGATATTGTATTTTATTGATAAAGCAGATGTCAGATTGCCAAAGTCAATACAGCTTTACTTTAGTGTGTGGGATGAATGGCGAAAAAGATATGGTAAAAATATAAACAAAATCACTGTAATCTGATCTGGGTTATATAGTAATTGACCAATCACCAATCCAGTACTGACATATTTTGTGTAATTTCAGGTGGAGAGAGGTTTTTATCAACAGTAGATATGTGGAAATAGATAAATTTTCCGTAGAGTATCAATGTACTCTATACCTCACAATGTACTCTATACCTCACAATGTACTCTATACCTCACAATGTACTCTATACCTCACAATTTATCCTATACCTCACAATGAACCCTATACCTCACAATGTAGTCTATACCTCACAATGTACTCTATACCTCACAATGTACTCTATACCTCACAATGTACTATATACCTCACAATGTACTCTATACCTCACAATGTACTCTATACCTCACAATGTACTCTATACCTCACAATGTAATATATACCTCACAATGTAATATATACCTCACAATGTACTCTATACCTCACAATGTACTCTATACCTCACAATGCATATATTTTCAATGCTAATATTGTATAAGATATTTGGATATTTAAAATCAGTATATTAAGTCAGCTGTAACCATACATTAAGTTGACAACATTATCGATTCTTAACATAAGAGACGTGTTAATCCCATTTAATGTAACATTACAGGTAATTTAATGTACAGGTTTTAAAAGTTGAAATCAAGAATACATTAAACGCATTTTTTGTGGAACTCAACATAAATGAAATAGAGCAAATTTTTAATTCAACACATATTTAAGCAAAAATATCAAACATTTGAAATTGAAGTTTTCAACGATGTATCATTTTTGGAGATGACAAATCTAGTGCTAAAATAGACATGATATCTGATGAATGTTAATTTCTCAACTTGTACATCACAAAAAGTTTTCTTTAAAAGTAAAACATAAATTCCATCTTTTTTACACAATTGGTAGATTCTTTCTTTGAAAATATTTCAAACAACAAATCCTCTTTCGGATAGACATTTAAATCAGAAAGACTTATTTCCTTATGAAATTTTAATATAATTAAATGCACTACAAAAGGAATCATTTTAGGATAAAAACCACCCAGTAGGGGATGCTTACGCCTGATAGGCACATGATCCTACCTCTGGTATGTCCAGGGGTCTGTGTTTGCCCAACTCTATTTTGTATTACTTATAGGAGTTATGAGATTAATCACTGTTCGTTATCTTCGCCTTTATGGGAGTTATGAGATTGATGACTGTTCGATATTTTCGCTTTTATAGGAGTTATGATATTGATCACTGGTCGTTATCTTCGCCTTTATAGGAGTTATGGGGACCTCCATAGCCGAGTGGTTAGAGTATCGCGCTCAAAATCACGCGGCCTCTCACCTCCGTCGACGCGGGTTCGAATCCCGCTCGCGCCGATAAGTGAGACAGTTTCCCAGTTTACTTTCGGAAGGTCGGTGGTGTCTTCCCAGGTACATTGTATCTGGGCTCTCTCTTCCACCAATAAAAACTGCGCGCCACCAGATAACTGAAAAATTGTTGAGTGTGGCGGAAAACATCTATCAATCAATCAGTATAGGTGTTATGAGATTGATCACTGTTCGTTATCTTCACCTTTATATGAGTTATGAGATTGATCACTCTTCGTTATCTTCGCCTTTATAGGAGTTATGAGATTGATCCCTGTTCGTTATCTTCGCCTTTATAGGAGTTATGAGATTGATCACTGTCCGTTATCTTCGCCTTTATAGAAGTTATGAGATTAATCACTGTTCGTTTTCTTCACATTTATAGAAGTTATGAGATTGATCCCTGTTCGTTATCTTTGCCTTGATAGGAGTTATGAGATTGATCACTGTTCGTTATCTTCACCTTTATAGAAGTTATGAGATTAATCACTGTTCGTTTTCTTCACCTTTATAGAAGTTATGAGATTGATCACTGTTCGTTATCTTCGCCTTTATAGAAGTTATGAGATTAATCACTGTTCGTTTTCTTCACCTTTATAGAAGTTATGAGATTGATCACTGTTCGTTATCTTCGCCTTTATAGGAGTTGTGAGATTGATCACTGTTCGCTAACGTCACCTTTCATCTTCACTTGCCATATCTACATTCTCAACATCATATCTAGCTTCCACTAATTCATCATCAGAAATATCGGAGATCATTCAGATTTAGATCAAAATTTGACTGTGGTCTGTTAATTTCAGTTTTCCATATCTGGTATATGACTTTACATATCTGGTATATGACTTACATATCTGGTATATGACTTTACATATCTGGTATATGACTTTACATATCTGGTATATGACTTTACATATCTGGTATATGACTTTACATGTCATTTATAGCTGTATTGTCACTTCCTTGGGATCTTTGTATTTTAAATGAATTAGAAATATATTTTCTCTATTTTGATTTGCTACTCAGTCTCCAGATACATAATAACCATCACCTGGGACATCATTCTGTAAAGTTCTTTCTATCACAAAATGGACAGTTTTCGGACTTTATCCTTTACATAATATATAGATAGATTTTTATGATTGGTTTAACGTTTATCTCGAGAATATTTCACTCACATGGAGACATCGCCACTACTGGTGAAGGACAGCACAATTTAGGCCTATGCTCGGCGTTTATGACCATTAAGCAGGGAGGGGTCCTTATCGTGTCCCACCTGCTGTGACACAGGACCTCTATTTTTGCGTTCTCATCCGAAGGACCGCCCTATTTAGTCGCCTATTACGACAAGCACGGGCTACTGAGGACCTGTTCTAACCCGGATCCCCACGGGAATATATAAATATATCTAGAATTAATTCCGTATCACTTACATGGGGATATGAAACATAATATTTTTGAAATGTAAATGTTGTTGAATAGCTATGTATATATCATTGTTGATTTACAGAAATGAAGTACTCACTTATCTATCAATAACTAGCTATGAGCTTGTGTAATAGATCACACAGATAAGTTAAATTCTAGGTAAGCATCCACAAACAATAATATTCTGTGATATCAAATAAATGTAGATATTGTGCACTGTGATAATGCAGTTATTATAATTGTTGACAGGATGTAATTGTCGTGTGAAGTAAATAGCAGAAGTTTCTCACGGGAAACCTATACGGGTAGATTAAGATATAGAGAACTAAAAGTGATTTTGTGTCGTTCATTTAGTGATATGAAATAAGAAATGCCATTTTGAAACCCAACGGTTCTTGATCACTATTTGCTAAGAATATCATCAATATGTGAATATTGTTAAGTTATCCTACTTGTAGATACAATCATATATACTTACAACACACGTAAATTCACCAAGCGGTCAAATATTCCATCTGGTAACGTTGTTATGAGATTTTCGGCAAGCGATCTGAATGAATAAAGATATATCGGTTAACATGAACTCACCAGCACTGAAGTGTAGGAGTCCATAGCAATCTATTAAACTTGAAAATATTGAGTAAATTCTTGGTCCCGATACCTCGCAGAATGCTGATAGGCTAAGATAACGAACAGTTATCAATCTCATAACTCCTATAAGCAATACAAAATAGAGGATTTGTCAAACACAGACCCCTGGATATACCAGATGTGGGATCGTGTGCTTAGGGGGGAGTAATCACCCAATGTCGACCCTGAGCCCTTCAACCTGATCAAGCTCATTCAGTTGGTTCATTTACTGCATCATGGTTCTCAAACGAACCACATTTTGTGGTAAAATCTGATATCAAATGTATGTAGTATATACCCGTTGTTTAATGCTGCGATTAAGGTCGATTTTAACATTACTGTTGACCCACATATTGGTAGTACACAATGAATTATCAATTTCAAAATATATGAGCTTGAACAATAACTATCTCTATTAAGCCGAACTCAAGCTTAGCATCGGCAAAAACAGTTTGTAAAAACAAAAAGAATATTAATGATGTGAGAAGCAATAACCAAACAATTATGCTTGTTAAAGACCGAGACAATTCTCATTTACGGACTCTCTTGAGGGAAACACATAGTGATAGAGAGAGCAAAAGAGAGAGAGAAATATAGAGTAAATCAATAAAGAGTATGTGTTCCTTCCATCGTGATATACATGTCATAACGTTTTCACATTGAAAAGTTCCTAAAATTACTCTCAATATGTAGATGTTTTTCAGTGATCATACAGTAAAGCCATACTTACAGTGACTGAAGATTCACCAAAGTGTCAAAAATACCATCTGGCAACTTTGTTATTTGATTCTGACGCAGTAATCTGAATAAAAAGATATGTTGATTAATTTGAATTCATAACGGGATCATGGAATTTCTTTAAAGGATTTGGAAAGACAACTTTAAGATGGTATATTCTCTTCGACACATCATCCCACCTCTGGTGTGTCCAGGGGTCCATGTTTGCCCAATTCTCTTTTTGTATTGCTTATAGAAATGATGAGATTGATCACTGTTCGTTATCTTCATTTTTCATTCATACTAATATTATGGGGAAAGTGTTGTATAAAGCTAAACTTGTTTTTCACTTACGAGATAATACATCATGGTTCAGCAGAAAAGTAGCCAATGAAAGGTGAAGATAACAGTGATCAATCTCATAACTCCTTTAAGCAATACAAAATTAAAATTACAAAATTAAAAGTTCGGCAAACACGGATCCCTGGATAAACCAGGTTCCTAGGATTGATCCCCTGTCGACCGGTCACACCCGTCGTGAGCCCTATATCTTGATCAGGTAAATGGAGTTATCTGTAGTCAAAATCAGTGTGCCAATATCAATAATTGGATAACATCAAACAATATACCGATACCAATCCTAAAACTTGATATCGTCGAGTAGGTCTCGTCATTAATTACAAATCCTGCTCAATATGTCTTTACTAATTAGTTTGCCAAAGAAAAGGATATTGACAAAGGTGTGTACAAAATATAAAAAAAATAATAGTGGCGCTTATTCGAGTTCTACTTAACTCATGCACATTTTGCATTAAAGAAATTTAAATGCAATGTAACATACCCCTAAACTCAATTCTACAATCACTGTCATTTTGAAGTTAATTTCTATGATAGTTTTTGTGAAGTCATGGACGAACTGACCCACTATAATAATAAAAACGTCTATATTATAAAGAACATATCAGATGCTTTTAAACTTCTTTATTTTTTCAGCAAAATTAATTGATTTCATGCCGAAAATTACTTGAAATGTGTTTTAAATCAAATATTGTGTGCAGTTTTTCAATTTCAAAGCGATGAAATTCAAGTCTTACGATATGCATATTTTTGCGATATTTTACGCAAACGTGTGTCTGACGTCACATCGAGTGAGATGGGTTGCAAACAGTTAGCTATTTCATTAACAGATTAACAAAAATGCTAATAATCACGTTAACCACTTGTAATAACATTGCAATAGGATGTGTTGTAGTGTACTAGCTGTCAGAAGAGAGGATTTAGACTGAGTTTTTTTCTTATTTTTCGGAGGAAGGTGTGGGGGAAATGAGGGAACATTTTTCGACGGCACAAGGACTTTGCCATAAAAAGCCCCAGTCGCCTTCTTTCATGTAATTCGTTTTTGGAAGAAAAAACACTTTGATAGAGACCCAGAAAAGCTGGTTATATCGAAGCTACACATATGCATTGCTACAGTATACATGAAGGTGAAGATAACGAACAGTGATCAATTTCATAACTCCTATAAGCAATACAATATAGATAGTTGGGCAAACACGGACCCCTAGACGCACCAGAGGTAGGATCAGATAACTAAGACGAATAAGCATCCCCTGTTGACCGGTCACACCCGCCGTGAGCCCTATATCCTGATCAGGAAAACGGAGCGTTCTGGTCTTCAATACTTTCTCGAACTAACTCACCTTCGCCTAGTAATAACATACAACTTTTGCTCCTACTTTCTACCTACTGGTAGATTTATAAAACGATACATGATATTTGAAATGTTAATTGTACAACTTTGAATTGAATTATGTGTAACAGGTACAGGGGTTTCAACAGTCTCGATTGAAGTGAGCATTTCGCAAATTATATCGTCGTCATAACGATCTAGTTCGTCTATCCAACCTATCAATGGCTCAAATAGTGTCTGACATGTTTCATACCGATTGTTAAGCCGTTCTTGGCACACTGATTTTGACTACGGATAACTACATTTATCTGATCAGGATATAGGGTTCACGGCGGGTGTGACCGGTCGACGGAGAATGCTCACTTCTCTTAGGCACCTGATCCCACCTCTGACGTGTCCAGGGGTCCGTGTTTGTCCAACTATCTATTTTGTATTGCTTATAGGAGTTATGAGATTGATCACTGTTCGTTATCTTTGCATTGTATCAAATTCTTTCATCTCTTTTTAAATGAACTCGTAACATCAAGTAGAGTATAAAGCCGTGCTCCCACTTCCTTACGACGTGAAGAGCACAATGCAAAATTAATAATAATGACTTTTTATTCAAATAAAGTATTGCGATTTCAAGTTTGAATTTAATAATTATAAGTAACTTATTTTTTATATGTACCCGTGACAGTATGCTTAGTTGTCAATGATCAATCTCAAGACTGCTATGACGAATTCAGCCTAAGGTAGACACAGACCTCTGCACATACCATAGGTGAGATTTGTGTTACGTATACAGTGATGTGAAAGACTATTACAACGTTTTAAATTTCAAAGGATCTTGATCACATGTTTCCTAAAAGACCCCAAATACCTACCTATTAAACAGTTGTCAGGGCGCCTCAATATGAGTGGACAAATCTCGAGAGGGACGTCACACAATATACAATCCATCAACGATTCATTTTTACATACTTACAGGGTCTGTAGATTCGTCAATGCGTCCGGCATTCCATTAGGTAACATTGTTATTTGATTTTCCGATAGGTCTCTGAATAATAAAGTAATTCTAATTAACCTGAATTGCTGAGATATATTGCAATAAACACAATTTCTAAATGGTTCCAATAATATCGAATGATTTCTGACATGAGAGTTAAGATTAATACACTGATAAATACATAATATTGTACGATGCTATGTTCCAGGGGACAAAATACGCTGCTTTAACTGATCAACCTCATTCACAAATGAGGACAATGGGCAATGAAAAAAATTCCCTCAAATCTTAGGGTATGAATAAAAATGGATATAACGAACAATGATTTATTTCATAACTCCTATAAGGGATATATAATGAAGAGTTCGGTTACCACTTACCCCTAAGCATAACAAAAACATTCATGGAGCGAGGTTAAATCATTTGAAACTAACACGACAGCTGTATATATGTCTAACAGGTCATTACATTCAACACATTTTAATGTAAAGGTCAGGATGAGTTTGCCTCTTGTAGACATCCATACAGTTGACCCCTTGCAACAAAGTATCGGAAGATGCAGTTTGATGTCCGTCCCTCTGTATGTACGTCTGCTTATATACCGATACGGAATGCTGAGGAACAACGGTATTCTAAGCCATTTTTATAATGTCACTATCAAAATCATTTTTCGTACATAAAAGCTCTCTACATGTCTACAGAATAAGGCATTTGAAAGGTCACGGAACGTAGCGGGTTTTGGAAAAAAAAACATTGAAACTTTTTGTCTTAAAAAACCAGGTAAATTTGTTTCTAGGAATAAAAAATGGAGTTTTATGCAGTGATTTATTTTGTTAAAGTCAACTATATCCTCAATGCAAACATCGAAAATGATTTTAAATAAGTATTGAAAACGCCTTATCTGAGTACTTAATCAGATAAACGGACAAATCAGTATTCAAAATTGGTATTTAAAGAGATGCCTAACAATACATTTGAAACGTGCAAAGGGTATTCAACTTAATGAGAGGTACTAGATGTGTTTGCAAATAAAATCATCAAAACTACCATAACATTTGCGAAATATTGTCATCAAACGAGACTGTTGAAACATCAGTAGCATCAACTTATTTGTAAGTAACCTGCCTCAATAAAAATTGATAATACGGAGAATATCCTTTGTGTGTGAGGACAATAAACAGAAAATACAGTTGATTATACAGTACCCGCAGCGTTGTTCTTGACATGATAAACGATAGAACACGATACATGCATATTATGACCCCTGGGTCGAGCCCTCTGCTGGTGGACTGTTAGTCCCCGAGGGTCTCTATAACCCAGTAGCTAAGTACTTCGTTACTAGCTTGAAAATACGGATGTATATTTAATTGCTGTTACAAAATTTAGAAATTCATTTCAAAATTAAGGATTATCTCCCTCATGCATAGCTCTTATCCATGGACGAATTTGGCTCCACTTTTTTGGCACACTGTTTTTGGCTATATTTAGCTCTAAAACTTCATAGTTATTTCGGATTTCAAACATTTCGGTTGAGCATCACTGAAGAGACATTATTTGTCGAAATGCCCATCTGGTGCATCAAAATTGGTACCGTATAAGTTTTACATGCATGATAGGATAGGATACATGCACGATAGGATAGAATACACGCACGTTACGATAGGATACCCGGTAAACCTGATTAACGCAAACCACGATAAACAATCTTCACGATAAACGCAACACCTAATAAACGATCTTCACGATAGACCTGATAAACGCAAAACAAGATAAACGATCCTCACGAGAGACCTGGTAAACGATCCTCACGATAGACTTGATAAACGCAAAACACGATAAACGATCCTGAGGATAAACGAGAAACCTGATGGAAATATTGTAAATTTAGACACAATTTATACCGAACAAAATTTTCATAGCTACAACATAATTTCATTATGTTAGTAATGATAAGAAAATATTCCAATATTCATTACATAATACTTATATCAAAAGTGAAGATAACAAACAGTGATCAATCTTATAACTCCTATAAGCAATACAAAATAGAGAGTTGGGTAAACACGGTCCCGGATATACCGAAGGTGGGATCAGGTGCCTTGGAGGAGTACGTATCCTCTGTTGACCGGTCACACCCGCTGTGAGCCCTATATTCTGATCAGTTAAACGGAGCGTTCTGGTTTTCAATACTTTCTCGAACCAACTCACCTTCGCCTTGTAATAACATACAACTTTTCCTCCTAATTTCTACCTACTGGTAGATTTATAATACGATACGATATATTTCAACTGTTAATTATATAACTTTGAATTGAATTACTTGTAACAGGTACAGAGTTTCAACAGTCTCGATTGAAGTGAGCATTTCGCAAATTATATGGTCGTTATAACGATCTAGTTCGTCATTACAACCTATCATTGGGTCGAATGGTGTCTCACATGTTTCATACCGATTATTAAGCCGTTCTTGGCACACTGATTTTGACTACGGATAACTACATTTATCTGATCAGGATATAGAGTTCACGGCGGGTGTGACCGGTCGACAGAAAATTCTCACTCCTCTTAGGCACCTGATCCCACCTCTGGTGTGTCCAGGGTTCCGTATTTGCCCAACTATCTATTTTGTATTGCTTATAGGAGTTATGAGATTGATCACTGTTCGTTATATTTGCATTGTATAAAATTCTTTCATCTCTTTTTAAATGAACTCGTAACATCAAGTAGAGTATAAAGCCGTGCTCCCACTTCCTTACAACGTGAAGAGCACAATGCAAAATTAATAATAATTACTTTTTATTTAAACAAAGTACTGTGATTTCCAGTTTGAATTTAATAATTTTAATTAACTTATTTTTGATATGTACCCGTGACAGTATGCCTAGTTGTCAATGATCAATCTCAAGACTCCTATGACGAATTCAGCGTAGGGTAGACACAGACCTCTGCACATACCAGGGGTGAGATTTGTGTTACGTATACAGTGATGTGAAAGACTATTACAACGTTTTGAATTTCAAAGGATCTTGATCACACGTTTCCTAAAAGACCCCGCATACCTACCTATCAAACAGTTGTCAGGGCACCTCAATATGAGTGGACAATTCTCGAGAGGGACGTTACACAATATACAACCCATCAACGATTCATTTATACATACTTACAGGGTCTGTAGATTCGTCAATGCGTCCAGTATTCCATTAGGAGGTATCATTGTTAATCGATTGTCCGACAGGTCTCTGAATAATAAAGTAATTCTAATTAACCTGAATTGCTGAGATATATTGCAATAAACACAATTTCTAAATGGTTTCAATAATATCTAACAGACAGATCATCGAATGACTTCTCACCTGAGAGTTAAGATGAATACACTGATAAATACATAACACTGTACGATGCTATGTTCAAGGGGACAAAATACGTTGCTTTTATTGATCAACCTCATTCACAAATGAGGACAATGGGCAATCCAAAAAAACTTCCCTCAAATATTAGAGTATGAATAAAAATGGATATAACGAACAAGGATTTATTTCATAACTCCTATAAGGGATATATAATGAAGAGTTCGGTTAACACTTACCCCTAAGCATAACAAAAACATTCATGGAGCGAGGTTAAATCATTTGAAACTAACACGCCAGCTGTATATATGTCTAAAAGGTCACTACGTTAAACACATTTTAATGTAAAGGTCAGGATGAGTTTGCTTCTTGTAGACATCCATACAGTTGACCCCTTGCAACAAAGTTTCGGAAGATGCAGTTTGATGTCCGTCCCTCTCCATGTACGTCTGCTTATATACCGATACGGAATGCTGAGGAACAACGGTATTCTAAGCCATTTTTATAATGTCACTATCAAAATCATTTTTCGTACATAAAAGCTCTCTACATGTCTACATAATAAGCCATTTGAACGGTCACGGAACGTAGCGGGTGTTGGAAAAAAAACATTGAAACTTTTTTGTCTTAAAAAACCAGGTAAATTTGTTTCTAAGAATAAAAAATGGAGTTTTATACAGTGATTTATTTTGTTATAGTCAACTATACGTTCACTCCCAACATCGAAAATGATTTTAAATAAGTATTGAAAACGCCTTATCTGAGTACTTAATCAGATAAACGGACAAATCAGTATTCAAAACTGATATTCAAAGAGATGCCTAACAATACATTTGAAACGTCCAAAGGGTATTCAACCTAATGACAGGTACTAGATGTGTTTGCAAATAAAATCATCAAAACTACCATAACATTTGCGAAATACTGTATTCAAACGAGACTTGAAACATCAGTAGCATCAACTTATTTGTAAGTCACTTGCCTCAATAAAAATTGATAATACGGAAAATATCCTTTGTGTGTGAG
This sequence comes from Ostrea edulis, assembly GCF_947568905.1. Lineage (NCBI taxonomy): Eukaryota > Metazoa > Mollusca > Bivalvia > Ostreida > Ostreidae > Ostrea > Ostrea edulis. Next base: position 4,424,656 of record NC_079173.1, on the reverse strand, counting down.
GAAAATAAACAGAAGATACAGTTGATTATACAGTACCCGCAGCGTTATTCTTGACATGGTGAACGATAGAACACGATACATGCATGATAGGATAGGATACACGCACGATAGGATAGAATACACGCACGATACAATAGGATATACGGTAACCCTGATAAACGCAAAACACGATAAACGATCTCCACGATAAACGCAACACTTAATAAACAATCCTCACGATAGACCTGATAAACGCAAAACACGATAAACGACCTTGAAGATAAACGAGAAACCTGATGGAAATGTTGTAAATTTAGACACAATTTATACCGAACAAAATGTTGATAGCTACAATATAATTACATTATGTTAGTAATAATATGAAAATATTCCAATATTCATTACATAATACTTATATGAAAAGTGAAGATAACAAACAGTGATCACTCTTTTAACTCCTATAAGCAATACAAAATAGAGAGTTGGGTAAACACGGTCCCGGATATACCGAAAGTGGGATCAGGTGCCTTGGAGGAGTAAGTATCCTCTGTCGACCGGTCACACCCGCCGTGAGCCCTATATCCTGATCAGGTAAACGGAGCGTTCTGGTCTTCAATACTTTCTCGAACCAACTCACCTTCGCCTTGTAATAACATACAACGTTTGCTTTTAATTTTTACTAATTGGTAGATTTATAATACAATACGATATATTTCAACTGTTAATTGTATAACTTTGAATTGAATTACATGTAACAGGTACAGAGTTTCAACAGTCTCGATTGAAGTGAGCATTTCGCAAATTCTATGGTCGTTATAACGATCCAGTTCGTCAATACAACCTATCATTGGGTCAAATGGTGTCTGACATGTTTCATACCGATTGTTAAGCCGTTCTTGGCACACTGATTTTGACTACGGATAACTACATTTATCTGATCAGGATATAGGGTTCACGGCGGGTGTGACCGGTCGACAGAGAATGCTAACTCTTCCTAGGCACCTGATCCCACCTCTGGTGTGTCAAGGGTTCCGTGTTTGCCCAACTATCTATTTTGTATTGCTTGTAGGAGTTATGAGATTGATCACTGTTCGTTGTATTTACATTGTATAAAATGCATTCATCTCTTTTTAAATGAACTTGTAACATCAAGTAAAGTATGAAGCCGAGCGCCCACTTCCTTACGACGTGAAAAGCACAATGCAAAATCAATAATAATGATTTTTATTCAAATAAAGTATTGTGATTTCAAGTTTGAATTTTATTATTTTAATTAACTTATTTTTGATATGTACCCGTGACAGTATGCCTAGTTGTCAATGATCAATCTCAAGACTCCTATGACGAATTCAGCGTAGGGTAGATACAGACCTCTGCACATACCAGGGGTGAGATTTGTGTTACGTATACAGTGATGTGAAAGATTAAGGATTATCTCCCTCACGCATAGCTCTTATACTTAGACGAATTTGACTCCACTTTTTGGCACACTCTTTTCCCCTATAATGGCTCTAAAACTTCATTGTTATTTCGGATTTCAAACATTTCGGTTGAGCATCACTGAAGAGACATTATCTGTCGAAATGCGCATCTGGTGCACCACAATTGGTACCGTATAAGTTTTACATTATTACAACGTTTTAAATTTCAAAGGATCTTGATCACACGTTTCCTAAAAGATCCCGAATACGTACCTATCAAACAGTTGTCAAGGCGCTTCAATATGAGTGGACAATTCTCGAGAGGGAAGTTACATAATATACAATCCATCAACGATTCAGTTTTACATACTTACAGGGTTTTTAGATTCGTCAATGCGTCCAGTATTCCATTAGGTAACATTGTTATTCGATTGCTCGACAGGCTTCTGAATAATAAAGTAATTCTAATTAACCTGAATTGCTGAGATATATTGCAATAAACACAATTTCTAAATGGTTCCAATAATATCTAACAGACAGATCATCGAATGATTTCTGACATGAGAGTTAAGATGAATACACTTATAAATACATAATATTGTACGATGCTATGTTCCAGGGGACAAAATACGTTGCTTTTATTGATTAACCTCATTCACAAATGAGGACAATGTTCAATGAAAAAAAATCCCTCAAAGCATAGGGTATGAATAAAAATGGTTATAACGAACAATGATTTATTTCATAACTCCTATAAGGAATATATAATAAAGAGTTCGGTTAACACTTACCCCTAAGCATAACAAAAACATTCATGGAGTGAGGTTAAATCATTTGAAACTAACACGCCAGCTGTATAGATGTCTAACAGGTCACTACGTTAAACACATTTTAATGTAAAGGTCAGGATGAGTTTGCTTCTTGTAGACATCCATACAGTTGACCCCTTGCAACAAAGTTTCGGAAGATGCAGTTTGATATCCGTCCTTCTGTATGTACGTCTACTTATATACCGATACGGAACGCTGAGGAACAACGGTATTCTAAGCCATTTTTACAATGTCACTATCAAAATCATTTTTCGTACATAAAAGCTCTCTACATGTCTACAGAATAAGGCATTTGAAAGGTCACGGAACGTAGCGGGTTTTGGAAAAAAATTATTGAAACTTTTTGTCTTGAGGTGGGTCCTTAGTCCTGGATTTTTGGGGTTAGGTAGCATTTTTTTGTTTGGAATCAATACATTAACATTCAGAGAAATGAAAAAATGCAAATTAGTTAAGGATTTCCATAGTAATTTTCATTACAGACACTACTGAAGTCATGTACCTCTTTGTAGATTTTTATGAAATTCATTGGAAACAATTATTTGTCGTTATTTTAAGATAAAAACAAGAAAATTCTTTAATTGCATTTATTTATCAAGAAACATTTCAATAACTAAAACACATGTCATTTTCAATATGTTCATCAAGTTTTAGAATAATAAGTGCAGAATTATTGAATTAGTGTTATTTTCCAAAATGTTAAAAAAACGAATACATGTGGACACAATTTCCTTATAGCATGGTTTACATATATATTTTTTTTCTGTTTATATTAGTAGATGTACATCTCTTATAGTTTTTTATGGGAAAAAATTCATACCTTTCCTTAATAATATAAAATTTATAGCTTCTAGAGTATGTATACCCCCATAAAATAACCGAAGTCTGGCACCATTTAGCTGAGCTATTCAAAATCACTCACGGATTAAAATTTTATGTTATTTCTCGAAAAGACACAGATAATGATTCCTTATCATCTTGGTAAAATGTTTGTGAAAAATAAAGGAAATGTATCGCATAATGGACTTGATAAATGATTTATTGAAATGGGGAATTATTGTCCTTGGATTCAAAATTTTGAAACATATCATTGACTATTCAAATAAAACTAAGACTTTTGAAATATTTTATGGCTGGCAATTTTCTTTAAAAATAACTATTGAAAAAGACTCCAACAAAATGTATGTTCCGGTCATTAAATCATTGACTTTGCAAAATCTTATGACGTCACAGGAGTGTGGAACTATGTTAAAAACCAGGTAAATTTGTTTCTAAGAATAAAAAATGGAGTTTTATACAGTGATTTAATTTGTTATAGTCAACTATATTTTCACTCCCAACATCGAAAATGATTTTAAATAAGTATTGAAAACGCCTTATCTGAGTACTTAATCAGATAAACGGACAAATCAGTAGTCAAAATTGGTATTTAAAGAGATGCCTAACAATACATTTGAAATGTGCAAAGGGCATTCGACCTAATGATAGGTACTATATGTGTTTGCAAATAAAATCATCAAAACTACCATAACATTTGCGAAATACTGTCTTCAAACGAAACTGTTGATACATCAGTAGCATCAACTTATTTGTAAGTAACCTGCCTCAATAAAAATTGATAATACGGAGAATATCCTTTGTGTGTGAGGAAAATAAACAGAAAATACAGTTGATTATACAGTACCCACAGCGTTGTTCTTGACATGATGAACGATAGAACACGATACATGCATGATAGGATAGGATACACGCACGATAGGATAGAATACATGCACGATACAATAGGAGACACGGTAAACCCGATAAACGCAAACCACGATAAACGATCTTCACGATAAACGCAACACCTAATAAACAATCTTCACAATAGACCTGATAAACACAAAACACGATAAACGATCCTCACGATAAAAGCAACACCTAATAAACGATCTTCACGATAGACCTGATAAACGATCCTCACGATAGACCTGATAAGCGATCCTCACGATAAATGGGAAACCTGATAGAAATGTTGTAAATTTAGATACAATTTATACAGAAGAAAAATTTTGATAGCTACAACATAATTACATTATGTTAGTAATAATATAAAAATATTCGAATATTCATTACATAATACTTATATGAAAGGTGAATATAACAAACAGTGATCAATCTCATAACTCCTGTAAGCAATACAAAATAGAGAGTTGGGTAAACACGGCCCCTGGACATACTGGAGGTGGGATCAGTTGCCTAGGAGGAGTAAGCATTCCCTGTCGACCGGTCACACCCGCTGTGAGCCCTATATCCTGATCAAGTACACGGAGTAATCCGTAGTCAAAATCAGTGTGCCTAGAACGACATAACAATCGGTATGAAACACGTTAAACAGTAATTGACTCAATGATAGGTTGTATTGACGAACTAGATCGTTATAACGACCATAGAATTTGCGAAATGCTGACTCTAATCGATACCGTTGAAACACCTGTAACATCAATTTGTTTGTCAAAAGCTTGCCTCGATTTAAAACCTGACCATACGCAGAACAAGCTCTTCCGTATCGAATCAGTTGAGATATATACACCACATCTACTGATAATGGAATATTGCAACATAAATATGGGAAGTTGACGATGGAAACGCTGAAATAATCTTGTTTGTCATACAGTTGAGTTGTCAGTTTGCCGTTAATGTCTACTTTCAATAAAATATCTAAGTATGAAGCAGAAGTGGACGACTCTGTGGTGTCTTTTATTGCGAGATCATGGGGATATATCGAATTAACATATAAATGAAAGTTATTGTTAATAGACAAAACATCGTCGATATATATAAATGTCGAACTGAAGGCCATAGCAAAAAAAATTTTGATGTGCTTAATATTAGTTCAAGTGAAGAAAGTATACACTGTACATTTTCATAGGCTTATCCCTAAAAAGAAAACATTTATTTTTCCAAAAATGTCAATATTTGTAACATTTTCACTTGTATGGAAAGAATGCATAATTGTTTTTTTTTTATAAAGATAGTGGAGAAAATAAATGATGCTTAAATTTAGTTGTAGTGTATTGGACTTTTGTATGAGTTGTTTCCCTTGTAGAAATCTATTTCAATATAGCTATGGTGACCTTTACTTTTCTTCGCATATTGGAAAAACGATTTTAACATGAAAGGGTTTTCTGTGGACATGATACCCTAGTTGACTTTATTTGTATGAAATGTGCTTTCTCATAGGGACTAAGGCTACATGTAATCTCTATGATATACATTTCTTATATGATTATCAATTTTGAAAATTCTTTTTTGTAAATCACTGTCTGTTAATATTACATTCCATTTGTTGTGTACCAATTTTTGTCTTGCGTAACAATGTATTTTGTGGATTGGTTCGGGGTCCGTGTTTCACAATTCTTTATCTAGTATTCGCTTTGGAAGTTATGAGATTGATCATCGTTCGTCAGCTTATATGCTGCAAAATGATGTACGGTTTTCATAATACCTTTCATGATACAAGTGCTAAATATTTTATATAAAATATACTTGTGCATGCTTGAATATATGCATTTTATTCAGTAAGTGTACAAATTAAATAGAGATACTTACAGAACCTGTAAATTCTTCAATGCGTCAAAAACCCCATTCGTTAACGCTGATAATTTATTGTACCCAATATATCTGTATAACAAAGATATTATAATTAACATGAACTCACCAACACTGAATTGTTCAAATACATAGTAAGAAATGAAATTTGAAACCCTAAATTAAGATATTAATTTCAATAATATGTAACAGAAAGATCATCGAATAATTTGTGATATGCAAGGTGAAGATAACGAACAGTGATCAATCTCATAACTCCTACAAGCAATACAAAATAGAGAGTTGGGCAAACACGGATCCCTGTACACACCAGAGGTGGGATCAGGTGCCTAGGAGGAGTAAGCATTCCCTGTCGACCGGTCACACCGTGAGCCCTATATCCTGTTCAGGTAAACGGAGTTATCCGCAGTCAAAATCAGTATGCCAAGAACGGCTTAATAATTGGTATGAAACACGTCAGACAGCATTTGATCCAATGATAGGTTGTATTGACGAAATAGATCGTTAAAACGACCATAGAATTTGCGAAATCCTCACTTCAATCAAGACTGTTGAAACCCCTGTATCATCAACTTGTTTGTCAGTAGCTTACCTCGATTTAAAAACTGACTATACACAGAACAAGCTCTTGCATATTAAATCAGTTGAAATATATCAACACCATATGCAGGTGATAACGGAATATTGCTAGATAAATATGGGAAATTGACGATGGAGAAGCTGAAATAATCCCGTTTGTCATACAGTTGAGTTGTTAATTTGCCTTTCATGTCTACCTTTAATAAAATATCTAAGTATGAAGCAGAAGTGGAGGACTCTGTGGTGTCTTTTATTTCGAGCTCATGGGGATATATTGAATTAACATATGAATGAAAGTTATTGTTTATAGACAAAACGTCGTCGATATATTTAAATGTCCAACTGAAGGCCATAGCAAGATATTTTTGACGTGCTTTATATAAGTTCAAGTGAAAAAAAGTATACACTGTACATTTTCATAGGCTTATCCCTAAAAAGAAAACATTTATTTTTGAAAAAATTTCAATATTTGTAACATTTTCACTTTTGTGAAAAGAATGCATAGTTGTTTTTGTGATAAAGATGGAGAAAATAAATGATGCTTAAATTTAGTTGTAGTGTATTGGACTTTTGTATGAGTTGTCTCCCTTGTAGAAATCTATTTCAATATAGATATGGTGACCTTCACTTTTCTTCGCATATTGGAAAAACGATTTTAACACGAAAGGGTTTTCTGTGGACATGATACCCTAGTTGACTTTATTTGTATGAAATGTGTTTTCTCATAGGGACTAAGGCTACATGTAATCCTTATGATATACATTCTTATATGATTATCAATTTTGAAAATTCTTTTTGTAAATCACTGTATGTTAATATTACATCCCATTTGTTGTGTATCAATTTTTGTCTTGCATAACAATGTGTTTTGTGGATTGGTCCGGGGTCCGTGTTTCACAATTCTTTATCTAGTATTCGCTTTAGAAGTTATGAGATTGATCATCGTTCGTCAGCTGCAGCAAAATGATGTATGGTTTTCATGATACCTTTCATGATACAAGTGCTAAATATTTTATATAAAATTTACTTGTTTATGGTTCAATATATGCATTTTATTCAGTAAGTGTATAAATTAAATAAAGATACTTACAGAACCTGTAAATTCTCCAATCCGTCAAAATCCCCATTCGTTAACGCTGATAATTGATAGCGCGTCATGTCTCTGTATAACAAAAATATTCTAATTAACATGAATTCATCAACGCTGAATTGTTCAAATACATAGTAACAAATTAAATTTGAAACTTTAAATTAAAATATTGGTTTCAATAATATGTAACAGAAAGACCAGCCTATAATTTGTGATATAAGGCGAATAATCAGACATTTGAAATAACTGTAACAGGTGTATGGATATCCAGAATAAGTTTTGAATTGCCATGTGCTCCTCCTCATGTGAGGGGACAAAAATGCTTGACATTTTAGTGATTGATCTCAGTCGTCGATGTAGAAAATGGGTAATTGGAACAATCCTTCAAATGTAATTGTATGAAAGGTGAAAATAACGAACAGTGATCAATCTCATAACTCCTACAAGCAATACAAAATAGATAGTTGGGCAAACACGGACCCCTGGAAACACCAGAGGTGGGATCAGGAGCCTAGGAGGAGTAAGCATCCTCTGTCGACCGGTCACACCCGCCGTTAGCACTATATCCTGTTCAGGTAAACGGAGTTATCAGCAGTCAAAATTAGTATGACAAGAACAGCTTAACAATCGGTATGAAACACGTTAGACAGCATTTGACCCAATGATAGGTTGTATTGACGAACTAGATCGTTATAACGACCATAGAATTTGCGAATTGCTGACTTCAATCGAAATTGTTGAAACCCCTGTACCATCAACTTGTTTGTCAGTAGCTTACCTCGATTTAAAAACTGACTATACGCAGAACAAGCTCTTGCATATCGAATCAGTTGAGATATATAAACACCGCATACAGGTGATAATGGAATATTGCTACATAGCTATGGGAAGTTGACGATGGAGAAGCTGAAATAATCCCGTTTGTCATACAGTTGAGTTGTCAATTTGCCGTTAATGTCTACTTTCAATAAAATATCTAAGTATGAAGCAGAAGTGGCGACTCTGTGGTGTCTTTTATTTCGAGCTCACAGGGATACATCAAATCGACATATGAATGAAAGTCATTATTGTTAATAGACAAAACGTCATCGATATATCGAAATGTCGAATTGAAGGCCACAGCGAGAGATTTTTTCTTCTCACGTAGAAGTTTTTGAATAAATTCTGCTTCATCTGAACATAGAAACAAGTCAGCTAATAAAGGAGCACAATTCGTGCCCATGGGGATTCCAACAGACTGTTGGAAGACCTGATCACCGAAGACCATGACGATATTTTTCTATCAGGAACTCTAGCATATTTTCTATTTCAACTTCAAAGTACTTGTGCGTGAATTCAGAGTGGTGTTTAACAAAGTAAGTTTTTGAATGACTGATCACTAGATATGAATATTTCCGTTTTCCATATTTGTGAAAGAAGCAACTGTCTATGATGTCAAAAAGTATAGTCTTTAATTTATCGTGAGAAATGGTCGTGTATAGTGTTGAAAAGTCATAGGTTTTAATGTTATTGATTTGGGGGGGGGAAATTGCGATTTCAAGTTTACTAAAAGTTCTGTAGAATTGTTTAGAATCCACATTTACACCACTTCTGATATATGTAGTCTCACAGTAAGTTTGAAGTTTCTCCTTCACAGCTGTTAATATTATCTTGAGGAGCAAAGATAGGGGCTTGGTAGAGCACTTACTGGATCCAGCAATGTATCTTTCTTTGTAAGGGTTTTTATGTAGTTTAGGAATTCAGTATAGTTATGGTAACTTATATTCATCCGACCCATTGACTGGGATATTAAATGTGCCTAAAACTGAAGCATGGTTTTGAAGAACTTCATCTTTTGAAAGGGCAGTTGGAGTATAAGTACTATTACCAACAGTGGAATTAATGCCAAGTTCGTTGAAAATACAGTTATAATAATGCGCCTTACAAACAAAGACAATATTGTTACTAGCTTTGTCAGCTGCATAAAGAGTGTATAGATATTCCAAAACCCCTTTCCACAAATTAGTTTCGTGAAGTTATTTTCTCCCGTCAGAAGTCAACATAATTTAGAGTCCTCGAGAAATTATGAAGAAGAAATGGGCTCGTTTGTTTTTAATAATAAACAAGTAATGTTGCACCATGGTTATAGCTGAAATAAATTGTAGGATTGATTCTTGGGGTTTGTTTTTTATAACATACTAGAGGAAACCACGCGCAAGCGCGGGAAATCACTAATAATTTTGCATAGGGAAGGACTTTTTAATGCGTTTTTGAATTGTTGCGCACATGTATTGAAGAAATATATCTTTAATTCAAATGAAATCTAGAACAATTTATGTATAATTGCGTGCTATTAGTTTTGTTACATGTATTGATATCATATACAATAAATAGATATTGATTGATTGGAACTCGCATGGAGCTTCAAACTAAATATTCATTATGTAATTAATTGATCTCTCTCCGTGTTGAAAATTAGATAATTATTTTACGAATGCAATTGTAATCCGTCATGCCGAATACTTGATCAAAGACACATGAAAGGTCGTTCATATTTTCAAAGTTTGAAACTCAGTTTTGCAAATGTGTAAACTTATAATGATAGTTTTTGTACAGTGCGGCAAAATTAAGAATATATGTCGTTTCTTATCGTCATACATAATAATCAATTAAAACATAATGCACTATATGAAAGACAAACAAACACTCTGCTATATTGTAAACAGTGGTCTGATTTCTTGGACATTGCCATGTGTACAACCTAACTTCGGTGAAATGTTTTAACCTTTAAGTCAAACTTCCCAGAACAGCCCGGACAATTCGATGTCTGACATATTAGACAATTTTCTGCATATCACTGACTTTCATGATCTATGTCATCACAAAAGATGATCAACCAAAATAAAAACTTTTTGTGTTTATTCATGCGTTTTTATATGCAAAGTGAAGATAACGAACAGTGATCAATCTCATAACTCCTATAAGCAATACCAAATAGATAGTTGGGCAAACACGGACCCCTGGACACACCAGAGGTGGAATCAGGTGCCTAGGAGGAGTAAGTATCCCCTGTTGACCGGTCACACCCGGGAGCCCTATATCCCGATCAGGTAACTGTTTAAAAAATTCATTTTTTAAAAAAGCAGTAACATCGACAATATCAGATGAATATCGTATTTAGAAATTAATATGTGTGTCCAATCGTTAGTCTCGGAAGGGGGGGGGGGTCCTTTGTTGAAGATCTTCAATAAAATGATAAATATGGGCCTAGTTACAAATATCGTTAGTATAACTAACAGTGAACGCCTACAAAATTTATACTAATCATGTATACTGATCATGTTGTAAAACCAATCACAACTTCTCGGCTAGCCGGAAAGAACCAAGAATGTGCGATTGCTTGTTGACCTAGGCGTCTATGGTGATGTAATGCTTTGTTCTTGGCGCTTCAGTCTGAAATTTTCATAAGGCTGATTCAGGACTAAAATGCTGGATTGAAGAAACAAACAGGCATATTTTATTTATTAAAAAATTATAAACTTATTTCTTCTGTCAAATCAAAATCAAACAAATATCAAATATATAAACAACGGATTTACTCCATATTGTATTATCCTAAGTTGTCATTAAAAAGAAAAAAAGAAAACTGGCTTGGATCCGCCTAAGAGTGTTCGCCACTGTACTCTCATTTTTGTTATTTCAAGGTAGTTTATCGAACACAAAAGTAGGTTCCTAATTGAATTTAAGACATTAACTAACAAATTAAGATTCTATTATATCTTATGGACTTCATCTCACATATGGAACAATGTTAAAAGTGCAAACAGTTAATCTGGAGTAAGCATGTCGGAGTTTATTGGCAAAAATTGTTAATTTGTAAGTATAGTTTATATATATATATATATATATATATATATATATATATATATATATATATATATATATATACAGGTTGCATACAGATATAAGATAAATGATATCTTATTTTCTTCAATATTATTTCGCGAAAAAATATTCTATTAATAATTTCAATATATATTGCATTGTATCAACATATTGAACACGATGAACTCATTTTCCATTTTCCATTATAGGAGTTTTGAGATTGATTATTCCTTCGTTATCTTCACCTTTCATCAATACAACTTTTCAACATGATTTTATTTGAATTACTTACGAATTAATTACAAGTGAAAAAATCCTAAATGATGTCTCTCATGGTACATTAAGATATCCAGGACAGGGGGTGTAAATTTCTTTTGGTTAGCTGAAGCACGACAAATTTTATTAAAGGTATTATACACCTCTGGTGTGTCCAGGGGTCTGTGTTTGCCCACCTATCTATTTTGTATTGCTTGTAGGAGTTATGAGATTGATCACTGTTCGTTATCTTCACCTTGCATACAATGCATATTTTAGATTTGCTGCATTTTTACTTCGATAAACACATTGCATGTAAATGCATTTTTGCACTGATGACGACCACTCCAGTCAGCCAATATATTTTACTTGTTCATTCTCATGATGTGATGATGAATATCATCTGTGCGTTTATAACTGTAGATTGAGACCTTAATTATATCCAATCATAAGAATATTCTTTAATTCTAACGTTAAAATGTTAGATTCCAGTTTTGACCTTGCTATCCAGGGGTCCGTGTTTGCTTAACTCTCCATTTTCTAATCCTTATAGTAATGAAGTTGATCATTATCCGTTTTCTTCATTTTTTCATGATTCCAAACTATTCAGAAATAGTGATTTTAGATCTAAATAAATGGAGAAATGTAATTACTCAAATAAGATAGAAATAGTTTATAATTACATTTAAGATGCATCAAGAGAAAATAAACAAATAAAAAATGAAATGAATTCAAATTTGATTGCGATGTTTGTCGTAGGGAGTAATTCATCATCAGATATATCAATATAGCAAAAATAAGAAAACGTATCTGGTTGGAAAAAAATGTTCCCCTAAACGGCGTTCCTCTCTGTGGACACTCACAATAAAATGCCCGAACGTATCTATAAAACAAACTGAATAAAAAAGAAAAAATCAAACTACCTTACTGACCGTATACACCCGAGAAGAGTTCACAAAATATGACACTTTGCTTTCAGACATATTATCACTGGTGTGCACTATAATACTCACGAAATTCTAATTCTTGAGAAAAAAAGATCAGCATCATTTATAAAGTTTCTAAAGAAATGTATGTATATATTCTTATCGAAATAGAGAGAGAAAGAAATATTTCAAATGGTTTGTATTACTTTTAAGGTGATAAGAATCATGATATCTAGATATATATTTTCATTGGGTAAAATGCTGTCTAACGTGTTAGGTGGTACTTGGTACACTGATTCTGACTACGGACTACTCCATTTACCTGATCAAAATGTGAGGTTCACGATGGGTGTGACCGGTCAGGAGTGGGTGCTTACTCCTCCTAGGCACCTGATCCCACCTCTGGTGTGTCCAGGTGTCCGTGTTTGTCGAACTATCTATTTTGTATTGTTTATGGGATTGATGATATTGATCTCTGTTCATTATCTTCACCTTTCATATTTATACAATCTACTTATTCCTACCATGTGAACGTTTCAACCCATATCAGATGTTTTAACAATTCATAGTGCATACAATATGTACATATTTGTATTAAGCATTAAATGCATTGCTCATTAACTCGAAGCCACTTTGCCAAAAAAGTGATCACAAACAACGCCACAATGAGAACATTTTGAAATCTATTTTTAGCAACAACATACGACTGGTAGCCCCCAAAATGTGATTTCCTAAATTTGTTTGATATGTGCTTAATATAATATCTGATAAAAATGGTAAATTTTTTATATAAAAATTTACTTGTGGGTGCATATTATTTAGCTATCATTAAGTACGTGTGCAATTCATATAGATATACTTACAAGGTCTGTAGATTCGTCAATGAGTCAAATATCCCCTCCATATAGATATACTTAGAAGATCTGTAGATTCGTCAATGAGTCAAGCATCCCCTTCATATAGATATACTTACAATATCTGTAGATTCATCAATGAGTCAAACATCCCCTTCGGTAACGTTTTAAATTGACTTCTCTCCGGTAACAGGAATCTGAATATTAAAGGTATTTTGATTAGCCGGAATTCATCAACACTGAATACTTGAAATACATTACAATGCATAAAATTTACAATCTTGGTTTCAATGATATCTAACAGAAATATCATGGAATGATTTGTGATATAAGAGTTTAAATTCATCATGATGAATAATCAGGAATTCGATACAACTGTTTGCAGTTATATAAATATCCAGGATAAAGATAAATTAAAGGCTACACTTTTTGACATTACAGACAGTTGCTTCTTCAACAAAATTGGAAAACGCAAATATTTTTATCTAGTGATCAGTCATACAAAACATGTCTTTCTTTAACACCACTCTAATTCCACGCACAAGTACTTTGAAGTTGAAAGAAAAAGTATGCTGGAGTTTCTCATTCACAATATCTTCGTGGTCTTTGGTGATCAGGTCTTCCAACAGTATGATGGAATTCCCATGGGCACGAATTGTGCTCCTTTCCTAGCTGACCTGTTTTATATTCATATGAAGCAGAATTAATTTTAAAAAGTATAGCTCAAAAGAAATAATCTCTTGGTGTGGCCTTCACTGCAACATTTAGATATATCGACGACGTTTTATCTGTTAATAATGCTAATCAAAATCAAAATTAGAATGTCGATTCGATATATCCCTGTAAACTCAAAATAAAAATTACCACAGAGTTGTCAACTTCTGCTTCATGCTTAGATATTTTAATGAAAATAAATTTCAACGGCAGACTGACAACTCAACTTTATAATAAATGGGATGATTTCAGCTTCTCCTTCGTCAACTTCCCATATTTATGTAAAATATTCCATTATCACCTGCACATGGAATGAGTCGATACGCAAGAGCTTGTTCTGCGTTTTATCAGTTCTTTAAGCAGGCTACAAACAAGGTGATGGTGCAGGGGTTTCAACAATCTCGTTTAAAGGGGCATGGACACGGTTGAATTGAAAATTTAATTTTTCCATTTTTATTGTTTACAGTGCTTAACTAACGTATTTCCAACGGTCAACCAAACTTTGAATATCAGTTTTTGAGTTACAAGTGATATGCAGTACTTACGATTCTTTGTTATGTAAACAAGGATGGTGCCATGTTTTTGTTTACATATAGATTGATTGATAAAAAATAACATGTTTAAAAGAAAATGAGATGTGCTAAACACTAGAAAATAAGAAATTATTTTCACAATTAACTTGTAAATTATAAAAAAAAAAATCTGCTTTAAACGATCTTTTACTGGTATATCTAGCTTATGTGTAAACAAAAACAAGGCACGAGCCTTGTTTACATAATGTAAATTTTATACGGTACCAATTTTGATGCACCAGATGCGCATTGCGACAAATAATGTCTTTTCAGTGATGTTTAAGCTGGAATATTGGAAATTTAAAATAACAATAACTTGTAGGAGCTAAAAGGAAAACTAGAGTGCCAAAAAACTGGAGCCAAATTCGACTAAGGATCAGAGCTATGCATGAGGGAGATATTATCCTAAATTTTGGAAAGAGTTTCTAAATTTTATCCCAGAAATTAAATATACATCAGTATTTTCAAGCTAGTAACGAAGTACTTAGCTACTGGGCTGTAGAGACCCTCGGGGACAAACAGTCCACCAGCAGAGGCCTCGACCCAGGGGTCATAATGTACAACATATACGGTACCAATTTTGATGCACCAGATGCGCATTTCGACAAAGTATGTCTCTTCAGTGATAATAAAGAATTGTGTGTTTTGTATCTCCCATGTACCTCAACAACTGGCATTCAAAGTTTTGCTGACCGTTAGAAATACTTTAGTTCAGCATTTTAAACACAAACATTGGAAAAACAAAATTTGAAAATTTTCAGCTCGAATCGTGTCCATGCCCCTTTTAAGTCAGTATTTTGCAAATTACATGGTCGTTATAACAATCTAGATTGCCAATACAACCTTTCATTGGGTCAAATGTTGTCTTACTTGTTTCATACCGATTGTTAGGCCGTTTTTGACACACTCATATTTGACTACGAATGAATCCGTTAACCTGATTAAGATATAGGGCGCATGGCAGATGTGGCCGGTCGACAGGGGATGCTTACTCCTCCTAGGCACCTAATCCCATCTATGGTATGCGCAGGGGTCCGTGTTTGCCCAGTTCTTTACTTTGTATTGCTTATATGAGTTATGAGATTGATCGCTGTTCGTTATCATTAGGGAGCAAATACATACATGCTGAGCTTTTTACCCTTTCCCTCTTGAAAAAGAACAAAAGTAAGAAAAGAAAGCCGAACCGATCCATTAACTGACTACTAACGTTGGTCAATGCTAGTAATTTGGACCTGCGAGTAAATTAGAAATTTTGGTCAAATGAATGCCGACTGATCGGTGTGTATTAAATTGTTATATTTTAAAAATTGAATTGTTCAATATCATTAATTCGGGGAAAAAAAAACTTTTTTTGAAAATATAAAGTCATGCATACACAAGTATGTCAAGTTTATCAAAAAATGGAGAGAAAATATTAAAACCCCGGGCCCAATTTTCTCATGACTTTGCTGTATAATTTGTTATTTCAATTCATCCATTTTGACTAGGTTAATATTAGTTTTGTCTAATCACGAAATTTTATGACGATAGAAAAAATAAGCATCCTCAGTGTCCTTTTAAGTAGCAGTCCACGTAAGAATCATGCAGAATGAAAAATAAGTGGCACAGCTATAAAGGACAAGGGACGTTATTGGCTATATACCGCCGAGATTTTTTTCATTTTTTCAACTTTCATACTATGCTTAATTATTCTTTTTATTTACACAACTAGGATCTTCTTCTAATCCCTCTTACATGAAAATGACGTAATATTTTATTATGACGTCATGAATATACGCTAAAGATGAGCTGTTTAGCAGAATCGGTTGATTTGAAATAAATTATTAATAAACTTTAGCAAAAACAAATACCTTTGCATGCAACAACCACATTTATATTTTGCATGTTTAATTATCCATTAATATTCTTCTTTCATTATCAATATGGTGTCGGTTGTTGGCTGCAAACAATATGAATTTTAAAAAAGAATGAATGCGAAATTGGCTGTTTTTGATACGCAAAGTCAATATTTTGCATGTTATAGAACTGAAAAAAAAAAATTTTGCATGCAACAACCAGATTTATATTTTGCACGTTTAATTATCCATTGATATTCTTCTTTCATTATCAATATGATGTCGGTTGTTGGCTGCAAACAATATGAATTTTGAAAAAGAATGAATGCGAAAATCGGCCGTTTTCGTTACGCAAAGTCAATATTTTGAAAGTTATAGAACTGAAGCAAACTGTTCCATCATTTAACCTCATAAACTTTTACTTACTTTGCGATTTAATAAATACATGTATGTCCAGTCAAAAAATTAATGCTTTCCCTAGTTTGCCATAAAAATCTGCACCTAATAAATGCAGATGATGTCTACCTTTCAAGTCACGGAGGCGGATCAAACATCCACCGCATGATGAATGGAAATTATTCTACTTTCGTTTTTAAAGGTCACGGGAATATGTGTGGACGTCCTGTCTTTTCAAAGAAAGATTATCTAAGAATACATTGAATTAAAAAAAATCAAAGACACACATAGACCTTTAATAACTCGAAATTATTTTCTTTTTACAAAAATCGGTCCAAAATTCGTTCATTTTCGGCAAAAATGGGTACTGATACGTTATATCTCAAGAGCTAGATAGTTGGGATGTCTATTACTTTTTTCGCTAAATTTTAATCTATCTTTAATACAAGAATATCAAATATAATGCATAAAACTTATTGCTAATAATATTGACGTGTTTGTGCGTTGTTTTGGGGTTTTTTTTCTTACATCAATTTTAACGTACATGCATGTATGTATATATGATGCATGTTGAAATTAAATATTACTACATTAGTAATTAGATATTGATTTCAAAGGTTCTTAAAACGGTTTAAAGAACAAGGTACGATTGTGTACATAAAAAGGCCCAAAAAATTCTCTGATTTAAATGTGTCTTGAATCAAGCTTGATCTGTGTTTTGAATAAGTTAGATACATGCCAAGTACACAATCTCAACTTAAATCAAAGTTATTTCTAATTTTATAGCATTATTACGCCATGGATAAGAGTTTTTCCCGCCATTTTTCAAAAAGAGTTTGATAACTGTTAAATTTGATCCAGATTATTGCTTAGGAAAAGGTGTGCCCATCCGTCGAGCAAAATGCAATTAATATATATTGTGTATTAAGAGAAGGCGAAAAATGTATTTGAATATGAATTTGCTCGACGCATGGGCTGTATGTTTTCTGAAAGGAAAACACCCTGAATTTATGAGATTTTTCATTCATTTTGAAATTTTTGGCAATTTTATGCCAACTTCACGCTCCTGTCATACAACACAAAGTAATTTCGGATCAAATTAAAGGTAGTTTTGATTTGCTTATATATTCCTTATTTGAATGCCAGATTTTGGGACCCCTGCTGAAATCATCTATTTTCTGGGCCAGATGACAGTAGAAACTGTACCTACTTCTTAGAAATAAAATAACAGCAAATCATTATTTATATCTTCCAGCAAGATGTAGGTTCTTTAAATCGTCGAAAACCTGTGATCGATTTGAAACTTCGACCATTGTTGTGGTAGATTTTTTTTCTATATCGCATATGATTGATTGATCGAATATTGTTTAACGCCCCTCTTGAGAATTTTTCACTCATGGAGACCTCACCACTGCCGGTGAAGGGCTGCACAATTTAGGCCTATGCTCGGTGCTTATGGCCATTGAGCAGGGAGGGATCTTTATCGTGCCACACCTGTTGTGACACGGAACCTCAGTTTTTGCGGTCTCATCCGAAGATCGCCCCATTTAGTCGCCTCATACGACAAGCAAGGGGTACTGAGGACCTACCCAAACCCGGATCCCCACAGGATGATATATATATATATATCCAAATTGTGTTTTTAAAAAAAATCACAGTGTCCGGTATAAAATATTAAAAGAAATAGAATAAACAGTACACAAAGTTTTTAAATTTTTAACTTTGTGTACTGTTTAGCGTTAAATTTTTAACTTTGTGTACTGTTTAGCGTTAAATTTTTAACTTTGTGTACTGTTTAGCGTTAAATTTTTAACTTTGTGTACTGTTTATTCTATTTCTTTTAATATATATATATATATATATATATATATATATATATATATATATACTGATTTGATTACAATTTTATATGTATTCACACAACACTATCACTATCTGCTGTCCCAGAAACTGATGTGTGAAGCAGTTGGGTTATTTTATTTATCATGTTGTTAATTTAAATCTTGTCTGTAATCAGTATTTCATATATAATTATAGATATGTACAGTGCAGAAGTGTGAACTCGGACAGTATTACCGGTAGTACTTCGGAATGATTGTCATTTATTTCCATTGTTATAATTAATTGCCTGTTAACATGTCCATGCCCCTGAGGGCCCTTGATTGGTGAATAAACTATATGCTATTATATATATATATATATATATATATATATATATATATATATATAAAGCACAAACAAACAATTATAACACCCAACCTTACGTTTACCCCTAGGATCTAAACGATACATGTGAAAATCAATTAATTAATATATAAAGCACTAAATAATCACAACTAGGTACTGAAAATTTTCGCCCCAGCCCGGGGTCGAACCAGCGACGTATGGCACCCACCGCCTAGCAAGATTGTCAAACCAGTGCGTAAGTCCACTCGGCAACAACGACTTCCCTAAAAAGGAAGCTTTGTTATGCTCCTAAAGCGCTACTTATACACACTGATGCAATCCCACATTATATATATATATATATATATATATATATATATATAAAGCACTGAAGAACCAACAACATTCAGTATCTAAAACTGTCAGATCTATACAAGTCCTGATGAAGGGACAGGTTGTCCCGAAAATTTGACAATTCCAATTGTTCATGTCGTTGGTCATTCTAGTGCTTTATATATATATATATATATATATATATATATATATATATATATATAGATGCACATTTACAGGTACACATATATAACAAAGGTATTTGGGCAGAATGTACATGTGTGTATATACATGTATAGATATAAATATTCAGACACCGTAGTATCGATGAGGGGTTGCCCCTCCATTTTGGGGGGTGGAGGTGGTGGGGGTGATGTCGACCATTTCCTTGCTATGGGAACAACTTGACCAGCCTAATGACACTTCAACTTTTATCAATCTTGTAAAATATATAATATATGTGTTGTGATGATTGTTACTAAAATTTTATATTAGTATTGACGTATGCCCCCTCCATGATTAGGATAGACACTTCTCTCTCTCTCTCTCTCTCTCTCTCTCTCTCTCTCTCTCTCTCTCTCTCTCTCGTCAAGGTGTTCTTGATAGGCCTGGCCCGCACATTGAAAAACGAAAATACATGCATGATATTTATTAAATTCATTTTTTTTAAAAAGTCTGATGTAGTTACATATACTGTCTCTTGGAAACAGACACGTAGCATCATTTATCGGGGAGGGGGGGGGGTCGAAGGATAAGTTGGTAGTTAATAAGCAAATGAAAAAAAACCTTTCTGCCTGATCTTCGAATTCTTAAATCGTCGGGGAGTGGGGGGGGGGGGGGTATCCTTCGCTACATGGGTTCAATTCAAACACGGACGCATTTTTGTGAGGTTTTTAAATACATTTGCTATATGAAATATACCATCTGAAGTTACATGCATATTACTTGACGTGTTTTGCTGTACCCAAGAAAATGATATTCCATTCATGCAACATAAATTTGTATCGTTTAGTACATGTACATTTACCACACTTTATTCAATATATTTTGTAAATACCCACAGCAGGTAGACATATTTTATTCGTATGTACTGTAACATGTATATTGCATACACATGTAAGCAGACCTGTTATATAGTCCTTGGTGTACATGGCATAACAAGTAATTTTTTCCGACTCAATCGACGTTTTTAATCGAAGTGTTTATATTTATGACCAAAAAAAAACAGAAAAAAGAAAATTCAAGAGCCATTTTATTTTCCATATTTCATTTGAATAGGAGGACATTGAACAGCACCTTCGAAAATATGATTGCGTTCTACTCAACAATTTTTGACAAATACACGCATTATTTTCTTCACTCTAATTAACACAAGATTCTTCCGCAAAATGTCTATGACCACGATAAAGTTACATGTAAATGAATAATGTATTTTCCATAGCATGCCAGTTTTCAATAGTCTTTGATCTCAATGAGTATTTTTATATAAAAAGTTAAAATTGTAACTTTTAGTAAAATATTCTAGAAGAATCAGGAGACTGTAAATCCTATAAGGTCGATGACGTCGTTCCGAAAAAGCGACCGTCGGAAGATAGCATCAGAGTTAACAATGCAATATTGTAACGTTATTTTCTCAATATCAGCAACAAGTTAGTGGTACATGTTATATATGAATGAAACGAGAAAATTATCACCTTTCTACCTGCAAAATATGACTGGTTTTTGAAGTGCGGCCAATTTTCACCTTGGATGCTTCTTAAGATTTTTAATCGGCTGAAAGGATATTCGGTTTCAAAAATATTTTCCTGTTGTTTTCTTTATAAAGAGCACTAATGAAAATGATCATAAAAATTAATTATCGGGCACTCTGTCATTAAAGATTAATAAATACATAAAGTCAATAGTATGGACAGTAAAGAAATAACAAACATAATTTGGAAATATGTTTATAAATTAGTTACAGATTTTTAAAAACTATGTACGATCTAGCAGATTGACGATTTTATTATCTCCCTTTGCTAACTCTTTAGTGTTAAAGATACGATTGTTTGGGGAAACATGACAACATGTCATACGGGTTGACGGTTTGAAGACAGACGATGCCGTTTTGTAGCATTTCTTTATGGACAAATACTCCATGTTAAGAGGTTTCAAAGACAGTTTATGTGAATGACTAGAAGAAATCGGTAGCTAGACATTTATGCTCCTTAAACAAATCGCATTGCGGGAAATCCATGACGGAAGGCCTGTGTCTATTTTCACAATCACACGTTGGAATTTTTCGGTTGCTTCATATCATCAGAGCTCTTTGGAGTGGATGAGGAATACTAAATGCATTTTTCCCAGATCACTCGGTCAGTTGTATTGGATATACGAACCGGATATTGGCACATATCATTAACATTCAGGATGAGCAACATGTTTGTGGAAAAATGCTTAACTGGCTAATATGGCCAGTATGGGTGACGATGCAGGTAAGTTTATATGAATAAATCATAAATGTGTATTAATTACTTACGCTAATTTCATCATCCGTTATTTTAATCATTCTTTTGCTTTGGGCCATAAATAATCTGTCGACTAATGAATAAATAGAATCAGTATGTGTGGGGGAGGGGGGTTGAAAACTAGTTTAAAAATATTATACATTATAATGTAGGCCTTTTTAGAAACACTTCTGTTTTCCCTCTGCCAACCAGTGGTTGAAAGTGACCTTTTCTTCCACAGGCTAAAATGAAAACTCACAAGCTAAAATAAAACTAATGAATCATTGCTCTTTTTTATGTTATCTCAATGAATGATCCCCCCATCTGATTACTGAACCTGGTGGGCCAACTGTTACACATTGTTTAGACAAGTTAATGACATGTGCCACTTGATGATATGTTGGGGTATCTTGATCCTCACAACTCTAATCTAACACTTACATGTACCGCAGGTTTCAATTTCACAACACATCTGGGTTGTTACTAGAGATTTTTAAAAACAAGCCCCACACTCATGGTTTATGAGCAGCTTCAATCCCACGAAAATTCACAAGTCCCATGAATTTTCATGAGTCCTTTTTGTATCTGATTTTTCAGAAAAGTACAATTGTTGATTCCACATAGTTGTTAATCATGATGTCATCACAGTGGGAATTCAAAATTATTGATTTTCTATTTTCTTAGCCATGGAATAATAACTAAAATGGGAAACACTTTTTGTGACACCCGATTCCATATCGAAATCCTTTAAATGTTCTTATAACCAGTATATATGCATATTTTTAAATCCAATCACAACCCATATAGTTAAAAATACATATATTAAAAGGGCTCTTCATTAGCTAACTTTTATCACATCAAATATGAAGACCTCAAGAATTTATTGTAATTAATTTTGTGTAAGATGAACAATATCAAACATGATTTTTAATCAAATGAATATTTCTTATCAGCAAAAATGTATCGGATGTAATGATTTAGCACGGGTCTTTTAACTAAAAGTCTGTATAGCTTACCTGATCACAATTTTTCTGTAATCATAATGTCTGTTATACTTGTTGTCTACATAATTTGGAAACTTGTGAACTTGATTGAAAATTGAATTATTGACACCTCTGCAGGTATCAAGATCATTGCCATCACCACAAATTGATAGTTGTTAGTTCAGCTCCATTGAATGAAATATATTTACTTAAATTCCAATGTACAAAGAATCTATTCACTGAAAGTCCAAGAAGATTCCATGACTTGCTTGCCATACAACAAACAACGTATTATGGACATGATTCCTGGAACTAGAACTTGAATGGGTCAGACTTGAACACATGTAAAGTCATGTGGCAATATTAAAGGTATACATCAAGATATCTGCTTTGTATGTATGAAAATGGAAAACCGTTGTCATTGTAAATATACACATGCATATATTTACATGTAATATATGTATTGTTCAGATTGTGATGTTGTCCTGTATATGTGAATTGGAATTTTAATTAAGTTTGCACCTGTCAGTCACACCAATTGCATGGTTGACAACAAACTTGGCATACCGATAAACCACAGAGCAGATTATTCAATTTACATCACCTGAGTTGAACATTTTAGTGAGCTTTTGTTTGTCTGTCCGTCTGTTGGTCTGCTTGTAGACTTTTTAAAATTTCATCTTTTCTACAACCACTAAGCCATTATCAGTCAATCTAGCAAAAATCATCCATGAGAAAAGGGGATTCAAGCTTGTTCAAATTAAATGAAGGGTCATGCTCCCTTCAAAGACAGGATTGGGCAGTTATAAGTATATCATAAACTGATAGTGCATGTTATGAATTACAGAATTTACCATAATCAAGATAATGGCCACTTGAATATTTAAAATAACAAATAACACAGACTATAATGACTAAATAATTTTCAATCGACCAGTATTGACCAATATTGACCGGTTTTAACCAGTATTGACCATCGGCCCGGTCAATACTCATATTGACCACTTTTTTTGCCAACCCTGTTCAAAGGGGAGATAATCAAGAAATATGGAATCATTCCAATTGTGGATTATCCAGATTTTAATTGGGATCTGATATCTGTAAATTGAACCATTGTGATTTGAAAGTTGAGGGATAAAGGTATCCCACAATTTGTGTAAATTGAATCCCCATGAAAGCTAATGTCCACAATAATGCACAAAGGGCATAGATAGTGGGGGGTTCTTTTTAAAAAAAATAATCTTCTCAAAAGCACTGGGCCAGAAAAGTTAAAATTTACAAGAAAGCATCCTTAACATAGTGTAGATTCGATCACCATAGGGGATTAACGTATACTGGAATTTTTAAAAATAAATCTTCTTCATAAAATACAGGTACTACTAGTAGTAGGGTTAAACTCATAGATATTGCACATTTAAGTTTGTTCAAATTGTGGTCCTGGAAAGTAGGGTATGGCACAATAATTGATCGAAGTTTTATTTGGGTATATGTATGGAACATCTTCAAAAATATTAATTTCAATAACAGATGACCATGATTAGGCTAGCCATATCAATATGCATGCATGAACAGGTTTTCAAATTTGTGTATGTTCAATTCTGGGCCCTAGGGGTAGGGGTGAAACTGGGAATTTATATTAGACTATTAAGAAAATTAATTAAAACAAATGTTTAAGACAGTGTAAGTGTCACAGAGCCACACTAAATCATATCATAATGCAAACATAATTAAGTGCAATTGAAGTTGTTTCCCTCCAAACAAAATTAACCCTTGGTTTATGGTTACTCAATGAATCAAAATTTACATTTATAGGACATATATGCTTGAAAGAAGATCTTTAAAAAAGATGTTTTCTCAATAACAGCAAGACCATGTTAGTCATATCGGTATTGAGGCATTCCATATGTGAATTCAAGTAGGCTATATCGCAACTTTTGGGGCTAGGTTTGGGCCGCAATATAGGGTTAAAAAAATTTCATGGGAATAGAGATTGGAAACAAATCTTTTAAACATCACTACAGCAGGGTCAATATCACTCAGGTGAGCAATGCGACCCGAGCTTCTTGTTGGTATTTCAGGCCACAAAATCAAAGACAAAGGTCGAATCAATCATAATATTAGAAATATTGCTCAATGTCTTTAGACCCCTTCGTTTGACAAAAAATGATGAGTTGTAATTAATTTCAAAATATGTTAATTTTTTCCTTCTTCAAAATAGGTGTTGTACTTCAGGAAAAGGAGAAGCATATTTGTTGGAAGATGGATAAAGAAAAATTGGAGCATGCACTAGACTTCTTTAAATCCTGTTTTTTTATCAGGTACACAATAAATTATCAACGATGCCAAATTATGTCTTCATCAAATGGATATGATTAACATGCATTGAAATAGCTCACACTGCACTCTGAAGAAATGCATCCCATGATTACCCAATGTAAAATTAATATTTAATACTGTACCAACTGACATACATTTATGGAAAATACCTGTTTCAATGAATAGGCATTTTTGACATTGTGCAAAATTCTTTTTAAAAGCAATATCTCTGATCCATCATTCAGAAATTTGATCACATGGTATACTAAAGTAAATGACAAAACTATTTTCAGGTAACATCATTGAGTACAAAAGAAATGCACATTCACAGCAGACATCTTATAACCTTTCCACAAGTAATTGGGACTGCCTGCCATTCAACCATTGTACAAATATGAAAGTTTTGCTTGTTGCTAGGGAAAATTGGTTGCTCTGGTGATATAGTCAAACCTAATGTCTTCATTGGATTCAACATATCAGTAGAAAATCATATATTGGTACATTTGCATTAGGTTCTCATTCCTGTGCAATCTAATCACACAGCTTGAAATTTTATGTGCGTTGCTAAGGAGAATCAGTTGCTAAGGTGATATGCTTTAAGTCTGATTTCTCCAATTGGCCTGCAATGTCAGTAAACTAAAGTGAACCCTGCTGATTTGAATATATTTTCAGTAAATAGAATCATTTTAATGCATATTTTTGCAGATATTCTTGTTTTATTGTGTTGGAAATGGGCCTGAAAGATTTGCCTAGCAACCGCTACTATATGCATTTCCAACTCTTTTGATTTTTATTTTGAGTACACTTAGTATTGATTGTTTAGAAAATATGTATCAAAATTTGGCACTTTTCGGATAATTAAAGTAATATGTATTTAAAATACCTTAAAATTGTCGAATTTACAGAAAATTGATAAATATTAAAACAATGCCTATTCCAAAGTCCTCTACAGATACCATATAATAATATTTCATTAGTATTGTACATTTTCATATTGAGGTAACCTTTACCTCGCCTAAATAAATTATCATTATACAGTGTATTTGAAAAAATGTTATTTCCATTTATATACAAATTTTAAGAAGTATGTATTTCTGCACTTTACAAAACCCAATACAGTGGTTGCTATGGAAACACAAATGCTTCGATGTCCATAGCAACCATTGATGCACAATGTTTTTACTCTTCATGTCTTCATATATCATTATTATGAAGAGTTATGGAAAGTTTCATGAAAATCCAAGATTATCAGTGTGCCACCTTCTGCATGATTCTTACGTGGACTGTTACTTAAAACGTGTTGACTGTCCTTTCAAACGAGTACAATTCCAGGTTGTACTATCCACACCTCCGTTCTTTACTGATATCAGACTGATGCATGATGTGGAGAATAACTGTGATTAAGTACCATCTTATATACCCAATAAATATTCCTAATTAAAAAGTAGAAATACTGGATTATGTTTATTTTACCATATATAAAACTTATACGGTACCAAGTGTGATGCATCAGATGCGCATTTCGACAAATAATGTCTCTATAGTGATGCTCAACCGAAATGCCTGAAATCCGAAATAACAATAAACTTGTAAGAGCTAGTTTACGGAAAAACATAGTGCCAAAAAGTGGAGTCAAATTCGTCTAAGGATAAGAGCTATGCATGAAGGAGATGTATATTTAATCGTAATTCATTTTTAAATTCAATGGTATTGATGTTTACAAACTTTTTTGGTTGAAAAGTTTCGAATTATATAAAACCCGCTAATCGCTGAATGTATACACAAAATTTATTAATGTTGTGATATTGGAAATTTTAATACATTGTGTAAAATAATTGAACGATTTATCATATCTTCATTGATGTAAATTAATGTTTATTTATATACATTAATGAGGCCTAATTAAGATATAGTTTGAGAAAAAGGAATATACTTTCACGTGTTTTAAGAAGTGTGATACTAGAAGATTAAAAGTAGAAACAGTTTTAAAAAATACAATATACATTCTTCATAGGAGTTAACAGATATATCAATTTGTGTTACCTTTACCTTTCATTATGTAGAAATCTAAGTGGGATTAATTCGATTTAAAATTTCTTTAGAATATTAGATATATTGAGATTATACACTTAGATTTGATTGAGATGATGAGATAAATTTCTGAAATTTCATCAGACGAATGAGTTTACCTTTGGAATCATTTGAGAACATTATAATGCTATGAGGTTTATCAATATTGTTATTTGAGAACATCCTCGACATTGTCGAGAAATACAATCAATGGAGATGATATAATGAAACATTTCTGAAATATATCAGATGCATAAGAATTCTTTTGGGGTCAAATACCGTCGGACATGTTTCATACCGATTGTTAAGTCGTTCTTGGCACACTGATTTCGACTACGGATAAGTTGGTTTACCGGGTCAAGATATAGGGCTTACGGCGGGTGTGACCGGTCGACAGGGGATGCTTACTCCTCCTAGGCATCTGATCCCAACTCTGGTATATCCAGGGGTCCGTGTTTGCCCAACTCTCTATTTAGTATTGCTTATAGGAGTTATGAGATTGATCACTGTTCGTTATATTCACCTTTATAGGAGTTATGAGATTGATCACTGTTCGTTATATTCACCTTTAAATATGAGTTATGAGATTTATCACTGTTGATATTATTGAAAAATACACTTAGAATATTGTTATCGCTTGATTTATTGGTTTTTGATATTTCTCTAAACATATATTTGTTCTGAGTGGCATTCTGGGACAACATTAAGGTGGATCAATCCTCATGTGACTTATCAATAATAATGGTTAAAAGTGCAAAAACTGTATTAATTTCCATTCAATATAGTTAATTTAAACAATAACCAAAGATAATGTGTATGTTGCCACACTTTTAAAGATGTCAGACTTAAAAAAAAACGGAAGTATATGTTAACATAAGAAAATCACACATTTTCGTTGTACAGAATAATTAAAATAGATAACATCTTGTTGAAATGACAAATTTTAAATGTCAACAGTTTAAAAAAAACTGTTAATTCATAAATATATATAAATCAATAGTGGGTATTTGGGAAATCATGCATAATAGACATGCTGTAGAATAAATACCAGCATAGGAGTCATTGCCCTTGACAACATTTTTTTAATTATAAAGAATTGAGTATCTATAGAAAATATACACTTTTTCAATATCAATAGTTTACCAAATTTTTTATTTTATGCAGTGAATAAAATTTCTCTGAAGATATATTTCTATCATGTGCAAAGTTTAATTTGATAAAGATTTTTGTAAAACCTATGACATCACACGAGGATCAATTAACCTTAAAGAGAAACCAAGCGTTAGTCTTCTTAAATATCATTTTTAAAAGGTATTTTTTCACATATCAAAGCGAGTTTGTAATTTATTCCAACAAATGTTTTATGCACAATATGTATGTCACTGCAAAAAGCGGTCATTTTATTAACTTCAAAATCTCGTTATTAGTAATTTTTATATTGAACAATGATATGAATTGCTATAAAATCTTTTTATTCTTGCATTTCATACAGAATATTTCATAAGGTAATTCCCATCAAAAATGCTAGTCTAGCATGCATCATTTCTTAGAAAAGTTTTCCAATATCATATTCTTTCATCAGTTATCAATTGCAAAACAAAACAAAATCGATGTTGAACGACAGAGCTTCATAGAATAATCCACTCATTCATAACTTGTACTTAGATTATCATGCGACATGTGCACTTTGATATCGTTCGTGAGAAGTTTATAATAACTTACAGTTCACAGGTGTCCGTGGAGATGTTGGTCGGTAATTCTCTCAGTCCTATACTAAAACAACGTAGAAGAGTTCCATTGCAGAAATACGCCTTTTCACAGAAACACCCGTCAGGACAGGCGTCCGTCCCCTGGCTGTAAAGCACAGAGAGCACGACAGACAACAAAACCACCAGCTGCATCATCACATTATATAAGAGTAGAGTTATTACGTAAGGCAAGAACTAAATTATCCCTCTAACGAATTGACCTTGCACTTGATCTCATGTGGTAAATTGAGTCAGCATACACGCATTCATTCTATTTTGTCACAAACAAATCGAATAGTCCTTAGATGAAGCTTAAACAAAGTCGAATAGTCCCTATGTGAAGGATGATTTGGTTTTTGTTTGGTTTTTTTGTGATACACTAACTTTAATTAAGGTTTTCAGTTAAGAATTATTGCTATTGTTAAGTTTTTCTTTATCATTCATTTCTTACAATTTTATGCTCCCTAAAAAAAACTTGAGTTGAAGTCATATCTGTTCGTTCAAGCTCATGTCTCTTAATTTATTAAACTGATTTTAGACGTTCCTAGAAACAAGGAGTTTTGAATCAGGGTCTTTCAATGTCGTTTTTTAAAGATCAAGGTCACTCAGAACATATAAAATTTCTTATATCAACAGTGTTTAATGTAAAGGTTCCCGTCTCGTAAACCTCTCATCAGAAATTTATTATAATTAATCACAAATAGTCCTTGAGACAAAGGCTTTTATACCAAGGTTTTTCAAGGTCATTTTGGATAGGTCAATGTCACTCAGAACGTATATAAGCTCTTTATCTAAAAGATATCATCTCCTAAATAAATGTGAAGATAATGAAAGATTGCCTGTAAAGCCATTATATTCATGGAACAATATTCCATTTTCACCTGATATGGTGTTTATATCCCTCAACTGTTTCAATATGCAAAAGCTTGTTCTGCTTGTGGTCAGTTTTAAATCGAGACAGGATACTTACAAACAATTTGATGCTGCAGGAGTTCCAACAGTCTCGTTTAAAGTCAGCAATTTGCAAATTCTATGGTCGTTAACACGATCCAGTTTGCCACTACAACCTATCATTGGGTCAAATGGTGTCTGGCGTATTTCATACCGAATGTTAAGTCGTTCTTGGCACATTGATTTTTACTACGGATAACTCCGTTTACCTGACCAAGATATAAGGCTCACGGCGGATGTGATCGGTCGACAGGGGATGCTTACTCCTCCTCGGCACCTAATCCCACCTCAGGTATATCCAGGGATCCGCATTTGCCCAACTCTCTGTTTTGTATTGCTTATAAGAGTTATAAGATTGATCACTGTTCGATATTTTCACCTTTCATTAAATATCTCACAAATACATGTAAGTAAAGTTTTTCAAGTTAACGTTTTGATTCTGCTGATATCGGCAAAACTATCAAATAAACGATTGATTGGCGAATAATGTACACTGTACGAAACATCGAAGCCCCCGGTCTCTTTAACAATATTTTGTAAAGCAATTCCAACGAACATTGTTCGGAATATTATCAAAAATCATATGTCACATTTTTCTTGAAAGGTGAAGATAACGAACAGTGATCAATCTCATAACTTGTAAAGATATTGGATGACCAACCCATGAAACTGAATATCCTCATTACTTCGAAGTCTAAAAATAATTGGTTAATTTGTAAAAATTGTGAAAAGGGCATGTAGATTATTTCAAGACTTATTATACGATATAAAGTTTTAGGAGTCATTCCCTCAAGTAAAGGACCAGGAAGGGTGAAATGTATTTCCAAAACATCTCAAAATATTTACCGAATTATCTTGGCATTATTAAAGTAATATTTCTTCGAGTGGACGCTTTCCAACCAATGGTAGCATAAAAACGATCAGGATGCATGGAAGAACAATGAATGAAAATTCAATGCTTTATGTAAAACTTATATGGTACCAATGTTGATGCACCAGATGCACAATTCGACAAATAATGTCTCTTCAGTGATGCTTAAGCCGAAATTTTGGAAATTCAAAATAATAATAATTGTAAGAGCTAAAACGAAAACTAGAGTGCCAAAAACTGGAACCAAATTCGTCCAAGGAGAAGAGCTATGCATGAGGGAGATAATCCTTAATTTTGGAATGAATTCTAAATTCTATCCCATCAATTAAATATACATCCGTATTTTCAAGCTAGTAACGAAATACTCAGCTACTGGGCTGTGGCGACCCTGGGGGACTAACTATCCACCATATCTACATCTCAGAGTTTCAAGCTCTTTTCATTTAATATTACTTTTATTGGGGAAACATCTATTATTGCAAAAAACCTGAAATAATTTGTCATTTTATTAATTTGTTCTCATAAAAATTGCAAACATATCAAAAACTACTACAGAAGGGATACATTTCAAGCCTTATAAACTATGTAAAATCCTGGAGTTTCCGGAGACTTCGTTAATTTAGTTGGTGTGTTGGTTGGTTTGTTGTACAGTGTTTAACGTCCCTCTTGAGAGTCTTTCACTCATATGTAGATAACATCATTAACGATGAACAGCTGCATAATGTTGGTCTGTGTTCGGCGCTTGTGGTATTTGAGCAGGAAGGGACTTTTCTCGACCAGAGACCTAGGCGTTTACGGTCTCATTCGACGGACCGTCATATCACTAAAAGCAAGGGGTGCTGAGGACCTCTTCGTCAGAATTGTAATCTGTATTACGTCTATTGCATTACATTATGTAAGGAATGAATCTATTATTTTTTCGTTGCCCACTCATGAGCATACTATGCCGGAGTTCGAAACCATCTTCGGTAACGGGTAAGGGCTTGAATATTGCAGTTGCTCTGAGGCAGTGTGTGGTGTATCTAGCATTAGGGTTTGTGACATGAAGAAGTTGTCGCAAGGTGTATACCGGACTACTGCTATCCCCAGTTGAGTACATTGGAAACTCAGAATTGCAGAAGCAGACATGTGTTGTTTTGGTCTGTTTTAATTTTTCCTCAAATATCCATGTTTATTTCATTTTGCAAAATTAATTGTTTATCTAGTATTTGTATTTGATATATGTATTTGTTAAATAAATTTATAAAGATCGATAGAATTGTTGAGTTTTTCTTTTGAGGATTTCCAATCTATAAATAGATCTATAAATAAGACGCATCTAGAGGAATCTCCAACATTTCAATTAAAAGTAGTTCCGGTAATTTGTTTTTCAATTGACACGATATATCAATAAATTATCATCCATTGAAAAAAAACGTGTAACAAGTAAAGTTAAATGATTACAGAATCAAACGGAAGACTTCCACGTTGGTTACAACGAGGTCCTGTCTGATATGTTTGTTACATTTACCTGTAACATATGCTACACTTTCCTATTCTATTGACAGTTGTCTGTGTTACAGGTCTCCGTGTTGTACGTTCGTACTCTAACTTTCTCCGTTCAATTATGTGCTGATTTTGTACCGTACCATCCTCTCGAAATATTTTGCAGACATCCATTTGTAGGTGAAGTACAACAAATTTAGACTTATGCTTAGCACTTACAACCGTAGTGGTTAGGGTTCCTTAACGTGTCAACGCAACACGGGGCCTCCGTTATTAAGGTCAAATCCGAAAGACATGTAACTCTTAAATGACAAACGTTTGGTGGAGGAGCAATCACTACCTATGTGTATGTCTTAGTTTTGTCGCAGCCACGGAACGAGTAATCACTATCTATGTGTATGTCTTAGTTTTGTCGCAGCCACGGAACGAGCAATCACTACCTATTCTAACATCTTAGGGTTGAGGTGGTCATAGTAAGAGCGGGGATCGAACGCACGACCGGTCGTGGTAGCTTAGTGGTAGAGTGTTTGCTTCATAATCCCGAAGATCGTAAGTTTGATCCGAAGTTTCCTTTTAATGACTGTCATCCGTTATAATTCGTGTTATATCGAAACTCCTTCATTAATTATCGGTATGGTATATGAAATTCAAAGTGTTTACCATTAAACTGCGCACAATAATAAATTGTCAAATGTGAATTAAAACCATGCGACAAAGTAATATAAATGCCACAACAATTTACATTTTGAAGCTCTTCGCCATTTCCTTACAGTATCGTATATCTGGTCTCTGATTGAGTTACACGGGATAAACCCTGTCTGGTAGAGATGCTGGACCCTGATTAAGTTACACGGGATAAACTCTGTCTGGTAGAGATGCTGGTCTCTGATTGAGTTACACGGGAGACCCCCTGTCTGGTAGAGATGCTGGACCCTGATTGAGTTACACGGGATAAACCCTGTCTGGTAGAGATGCTGGTCTCTAATTGAGTTACACGGGATACCCCCTATCTGGTAGAGATGCTGGTCTCTGATTGAGTTACACGGGAGACCCCCTGTCTGGTAGAGATGCTGGTCTCTGAATGAGTTACACGGGAGACCCCCTGTCTGGTAGAGTTGCTGGACCCTGATTAAGTTACACGGGATAAACCCTGTCTGGTAGAGATGCTGGTCTCTGATTGAGTTACACGGGAGACCCCCTGTCTGGTAGAGATGCTGGACCCTGATCAAGTTACACGGGATAAACTCTGTCTGGTAGAGCTGCTGGACCCTGATTGAGTTACACGGGATAAACCCTGTCTGGTAGAGATGCTGGTCTCTGATTGAGTTACACGGGATAAACCCTGTATAGTAACGATGATATGCATGTATCATTGTTAACGTTCTTTAATCTTTGTACAGTTTCTGCTTATCGTGAAACATAAGAATGTTTGAAACATCAATACAGATTACCAATCTGACTAAAACACAAATCTCTCAAATAGTGAATAGCGCATATGCTATTTGTTAGATCTCTACTTCAATCAGATTGTAGAGATTGCAGCATTACTACCATCGGCATTGGATCCAAGTCTCAGAATGAAAGTCTGCAATAAAACAAAGGCTACGGTAGATCCAGGGCCCAAAAAGAAATTTAGGTTTGACCCTCCTTCTGTTAAAACACTGAACGTTTTATTAGTAAAGTTTGTATATCCATATCTTAAACAACATGAACTATGCTAAGATTGAGATACTCTTCTATATGATTTGATGACGTTTGTATATACATGCTGTTAACAATACATGAAATGATTTATTGAGGGTTAATGCTTCTAAATAAGACATTTTGTATTGTTTTAATATAAAATTTCAAACCTTTTACCTATCAAGTAGCTAAGGAACGAAAGTTGAAGATAAAGAAAAGCGATCAATCTCATAATTCCTAGAAGCAATGTAAGACAGAGAGTTGAGCAAACATGGGGTCCTGGATATACCAGAGGTGGAATCAGGTGCCTAGGAGGAGTAAGCATCCCCTGTCGACCGGTCACACCCGCCGTGAGCCCTATATCCTGATCAGGTAAACGGATTTATCCGTAGTGAATATCAGTGTGCCAGGAACGGCCTAACACGCGGTATGAATCCTGTCATTGAAAATATACAATGACTGCATGTTGTTTTGGAAAATTGCAATAAATTGATAGTATCGTAAATGTTTGACTGTCTGTAATTTTAAGAAGTGGACATGGACAGAATTGCAATCTCAAATTTTGTATTTGTTAAGATGTATTATAAGAGGGCTCTTGGCTTAATGAAAACCCACGGATATAAACACTTACAACAGTGTATCAAAATATACTTGAAATTTACGTAACTCCCCTTAATAGGTGCTTAATAGGTTCCAGACGTCTGTGTACCAGTAATGATTATCACCACGGTGTTGTTTTTCTGGGGCAACTTTAAATGCGTCTATTTTATTTCCACAAATGCATGAGGTTGAAATTATGAAATTAACTTTATTTTTATACGCCCGTCATTAGAAGGGACGTATTATGTTATGGCGCTGTCCGTGTATCCGTCCGTTCGGCTGGCTGTCCGTCCGTCCGTCCCGGGTCATGTTTTCCGGACTTTTTTCCGTAACGGATGCATGTACAACTTTGAAATTTGGTTACAATATCTCCCTCAAGAATTGTAAGAGTGAGTTTGCATTTAAGCTAGATTGGTCTATCGTTGACCTACTTTAGGGCTATAAGTAAGTTATACAGTTTCCCGGACTTTTTTTCGTTACAGATACAGATATTGCGCTGAAATTTACATATAAGCTTTCTTTCAAGAAATACAAGTTCAGTTTGCATTTCAGCTGGATTGATCCGTCCGTCCGTGACCTATATTAAGACTAAAAGTAGGTAAAATCGTTTTCCGGGCTTTTTTTCATGATGGATACATATATTGCCCTGAAATTTAGTCGGAGGTTTTCTCTTGGAGGAATACAAGTTCAGTTTGCATTTCAGCTGGATTCGTTCATCCATGACCTACTTTTAAGCTAAAAATACGTCAAACAGTTTTCCGGGCTTTTTTTTTTATTACGGATACAGATATTGCCCTGATATCTAGTCAAAGGCTTCCTCTCAGAGGAATACAATATCATTTTGCATTTCATCTGAATTGGTCTATCCTTGACCTGCTTTAGGATTAAAAATAGGTCAGACAGTTTTCCGGACTTCCTTTCATTATGGATACAGATATTACCCTGAAATTTAGTCAGAGGCTTCCGATTGGAGGAATACAAGTTCAGTTTGCATTTCAGCGGGATTGGTCCATCCTTGACCTACTTTTTGGAAAAAAATGAGGTCCAACATTTTCCAGGCTTTTTCCATTACGGATACAGATATTGCCCTGATATTTAGTCAAGGGCTTCCTCTCAGGGGAATACAAGTTCAGTTTGCATTTCAGCTGGATTGGTCCATACTTGACCTACTTTTGGACTAAAAACAGGTCAGACTGTTTTCCAGGCTTTTTTCATTACGGATACAGATATTGTCCTTATATTTAGTCAAAGGCTCACTATCCGACGGGCTTATATTGTACCGTTTGCGGTACTCTTGTTACTACTATGGCTAGGATTAATTAAATGGAAAAAGAAGTCAACACAGTGATCAATTTCATGAATTCCATAAAATGAACAATTAAGATTTGGGCAAACACAAGCCGCAGAGCTTGCATAAATGTATTCAATTTGATACAAAACAAATGGAATCTATGTTGCATATTTAGAGACACACGAAGATGTACATTTGGTTTTCTGGGTTTCAAATCGCAAAACGAGCTTGATCCAGTGATATTCTCGGTGTATACATTGCTGGATCCAGTAAGTGCTCTACCAAGCCCCTATATTTGCTTCTCACGAAAATATTAACAGCTATAAAGGAGGAACATAAAACCTACTTTCTAACTACACATGACGGAAGTGGTGTAAATCAAATGTGGATTCTAAAAAATTCTAAAGAACTTTTAGCAGACTTGAAGTAGCAAAACCTTTCTAAAATCAACAGCGTCAAAACGTATGACTTTTCAACACTTTACACGACCATACCTCACGATAAATTAACCACTACAATTTTGGACATCATAAATAGTTGTTTCTTCAACAAAAATGGAAAACGGATTACGGCGGGTGTGACCGGTCAACAGGGGATGCTTACTCCTCCTAGGCACCTGATCCCACCTCTGGTGTGTCAAGGGGTCCGTGTTTGCCCAACTATCTATTTTGTATTGCTTGTAGGAGCTATGAGATTGATCACTGTTCGTTATCTTCACCTTGCATTCATATCTTGTGATCAGTCATCCAAAAAATCCTTTTGTTAAACACCATTCTGATTCCACGCACAAGTACTCTGAAGTTGAAATAAAAAAAATATGCTGGAGTTCTTCATTAACAGTACCGTCTTTGTTGATCAGGTCTTCCAACAGTCTGTTGGAATACCCATGGGCACGAATTATATTCCTTTGTTAGCTGACGTGTGTTTTATATTCATATGAAGCAGACTCTATTTAAAAACTTATCTTCCTGTGGTCTTCAATTCGATATTTAGATATATCGACGACGTTTTATCGATGAACAATAATAACTTTCATTCATATGTCGATTCGATATATCCCTGTGAAATCGAAATAAAAGACACCAAAGTCGTCCACTTCTGCTTCAAACTTAGATATTTCATTGAAAGCATATATTTACGGCAAACTAACAACTCAGATTTACGACAAACAGGATGATTAAGTTTTTCCATCTTCATCTTCCCATATTTATATTCCATTATCACCTGAATATGATGTTTATATATCTCAACTGATTCGATATGCAAGACCTTGTTCTTTTTTTCAAATCGAGGC
This sequence comes from Ostrea edulis, assembly GCF_947568905.1. Classification (NCBI taxonomy): domain Eukaryota; kingdom Metazoa; phylum Mollusca; class Bivalvia; order Ostreida; family Ostreidae; genus Ostrea; species Ostrea edulis. The sequence continues at coordinate 4,387,476 of NC_079173.1, read as the reverse complement.
AGGCTATTGACAAACAAGTTCTTGGTACAGGGGTTTCAACAGTCTCGTTTTAGGTCAGCATTTTGCAAATTCTTTGATCGCTATAAAAATCTAGTTTGTCGATACAACCTATCATAGGATCAAATGCTGTCTGACGTGTTTCATACCGATTGTTAGACTGTTCTTGGCACACTGATCATGTCTACGGATAACTTCGTTTACCTGAGCAGATATAGGGTCCATGGCGGGTGTGATTGGTCTGCAGGGGTTGCTTACTCCTCTTAGACACCGGATCCCACCTCTGGTGTGTCTAGGGGTCCATGTTTGCCCAGCTATCTATTTTGAAATGCTTATAGGAGTTATGAGATTAATCACTCTTTGTTATATTCATCTTTCATCATATAGATCCTGTGAGTAGGAGTCATGGGGCCATTAGAGGAATTGAGTACCTGTAAAATCTAATCTTACATTGATTAGTTCAATAATGGATATTGATTCCTCTTTAATTGTCAAAGAGTCCATGAAACGAGTATAGAAGTAATGTAGAAGACTCCGTGGACTATCATTCCCCCTTCTAATTTATGGGCATTAGGGGACTTGGTGGGGCTTCCCGAGCGTGGGATAATCTACAGATATCCATACTTGTTGGATACAGGGTGATAGAGTGATTGATTGATGTTTTCTGCTACACTCAACAATTTTTCAGTTATCCAGTGGCACCCAGTTTTTATTGGTGGAAAAGAAAACCCAGATACAATGTACCTGCGAGGAGACCACCGACCTTCCCAAAATAAACTGGGAAACTTTCTCACCGCTGCGAGCGGGATTCGAACCCGTGCCGACAGAGATGAGAGGCCGTGTGATTTTGAGCGCGATGCTCTAACCACTCGACCACGGATACCCCCCGTGATAGAGTGAAACAGAGTGGAAAATAATAGGCTATTACATGAAAGGTGAAGATAACGAAAAGTGATCAATCTCATAACTCCTATAAGCAATACAAAGTAGATAGTTGGGCAAACACGGACCCCTGGACACACCAGATGTGAGATCAGGTGCATAGGAGGAGTAAGAATTCCCTGTCGAGGGTTATTCAAACTAGACATCTAATTACCCCTTATAAACATAGAAGTTTGCAAAAATATATTTGGTATTCCTCCGAAACCGCTGAACAGAATTTCAAGTAACTTTGCATTCAATATCAACAATCGACAGGCAATTGGAAGTGTTGTTTTAAGCAACTATATAGCTGTTGCTTAGCGGTTTTTCCTCTTTACAACTATCATCATAGCTTTTAATTGTTTGCTAGACAACAGTTTTAAAGTGTGTTTCACTGTTTGCTGAAATATTTTCGATTTCCTCCTCTAAAGAGTTATCGCTCTTTGATCGTTCTTCGATATAAGGAGAGAGAAACCGCGTAAGCCTCGCGAGATTTTCGGGACAAACACAGTTGTCGAAGACGCTACAGTTGTCAAAGACGCTATGCCTGCGCGACATTGCATTGCTGTCGGTTGTACTGACGATAGTAGAGCGTCAACCAAGGTGGAGAGTGAATTGAAGAAGTGGCTGTGTTTGGTGAAGAGAGGGGGTGTCTGTAGACAGTAAAGCCGGTAATAGGCATTACGTCGTCTGCTCCAAGCATTTTATCGATGGAAAATCAACTCCAAATGACCCCCATCCCACTATGTTTGCCTATAATAATTGAAAAATGGCTACATCAAGAAGAACAAAAAAAAACTCCCACTTAGGCAGAAAAACCAACGAAACTCAAAAACATTCAGAAAACAAAAGAATCAAAATTGTGAAATGCGATTCATCCACGGACAAAAGTCAGATATGCTACCGGTATAGACATTCCATTAAAAATTGACAATAACAACAACGAGTTTCAAACAGGCTTGTTCAACATTGACAACAACAACAACAACGAGATTCACACAGGCTTGTTCAACATTGACAACAACAACAACGAGATTCACACAAGCTTGTTCAACATTGACAACAACAACAACGAGATTCAAACAGGTTTGTTCAACAATTATTACGTGCATTTTTATGATACTGAGTCACTGTGAGTTAATTGATTAAACTGAAAAATTACGGACCCCTGGACACACCAGTTGTGGGATCAGGTGCCTAGGAGAAGTAAGCATCCCCTGTTGACCGGTCACATATTCAATAGAACCATGATCTTCACTATGGGATATTAGTTATATTATAAGGCATTTATTTGTGTATAAACAATTATATATGTTAATTGCTAAAGTGGCTACTCATGGACACCTCACGCTGGAAAGCCTGTATATATCCCCAGATGGTGAATGTGTGGTTAAACCTATTGAGGTGGGGATACACTGATAATTAACAGTATTCTTAACAAAACACCAATGCAAACATCCCAACTGAATCGAAACATCAGTGATGACAGGTGTTTTGAAGCACTTTGAACAATGATGGTCACCCAAACCCAGGATTGAAGCACTCATCATTAAAAAATGCAACTGCAAAAATTCCTTAAGTACTGATATGATTCATATCATCATCTACAATGTGTGTATATTATTGTATATTAATTGTTTTGGCTATAAAAATTTGAAATTACTAAATTATTTTGGCTATAAAATTTTGAAATTACTTAAATATTTGGGTCATTTAATTAATATCATGTACACCTTACATTCAGTGTAATATAACATGATTTTGTCTGGTGCCATGTTCATGCATTCAAATCACTAATTTTATCTTGAATAATATTGTTTCTTTTGTATAATCTAGCTATTATAATATATGTGCCTTTGCCAGTAATTGTTATTGTGCTTATGCAAATAAATCCTTGTTATTAATTACTTTTGTCAAAAGTAATAGTACAAAAAATGCAGTTATGTAAATTTAATTTATTCAAATCTGGGATATTTTCTCTAGATGTTGTTCAATGCCAAACTTTGCACCATGACCATTCCTACATATGCTGTAATCCTGAGATGAAGTATTGTAGAGAGCAAGGCCTTATAGAAAGAATAAGACTTTTAGAGGCAAGTTAGTCCTGGCAAAGTAAAAACATAAGTCATCAGTATAAATACATTGTGCCAATTTTATTTATTTACTGCTCTTCTATTTTTGTTCACTTGGATTATTAGTGGTGGATCCAGAAATTTTTAATTTCTTTTTAATTCAAGCAATATTTATTCAATACCTTTCCCCCTTTGACATTGAACAAATAAATATTTCCTCTTACATAGATAAAATTTACCTTCAGTTGTAGAAACTACACAAAATTGTTTGAGAATTTCAACAAAAATCATCTTTTTATATTATAAATCACTTTCTTTAATAATCGAAGTCTTACAATGTAGATAAGAATCAGTAATCAATCAATTTGTATGCCTGTTTTGAGATATAATCTGAGGATTGTCCCCCAACCCAACCCCCTTCCCAGGAAGCGCATGACTGCATTTTCAAAAATTCCCTTTAAATATAAAATGGGTAGTAGGCCTAGCATCTAAAAGCTGGATAAAACCCTGATTGGTACCGGTTATATATATTCTAAATATAGTACGCATTTAATATATTGAAAAATTACTTAAATCTCTTGATAAGTGCAATAAATATTCATGCACAAGTTCAAAAAGATAATATTTGTGATAATAATGTATAGTGTGGATTACTACACTTTTAGAAAAAAAATGGGTGGGTGGGGCATTGTCTCTGTATCCGCCACACTGATCATTCACTCCACAATCTACATATTGTGAATGTGGTGATTGAATACATTCCAGGTTAAATGCGGAGAACTTGAAGTAGAAAACAAAGAACTGAGAAAAGAGAATGGAATCCTAAAATCCCGTGAAGTTGATTTCCGGAAGGAACTTCTCAACAAAATACTTCAAGATGACAAAAAATATCAAGCATTTTCTAGGGTTACCCTCTCTTAGTTTTCTTACATTCTTTTTGTAATTCCTTGCAGTATTTTATGATAAGGTTTCATTTTGGAAAGGGGCTGGGAAGTCAGGATCCAAGAAATGGCAAGAAAAACAGCAGAGGAAACCAGGTAGACAGAGAAAACTATCTATGAAAGAGAAATTTGTGATAGTGATGTTGAAATTAAGACTGGGATAAGATAATTCAACTCTTGCTGTGCTATTTGATGTTTCTGTTGGGTATGTTTCAATCCATTTTAGCTCATGGACAACTTTTTTAACTCAAATTCTAGACTCTGTAATTAAATGGCCAGCAAGTGAAAAGGTAGGTCAGGAAACACATGCCATTGTCATTTAAGCTCAAATATCCCAAAACAACATCAATAATTGACTGTACAGAAGTCTTCATCCAAAACCCCCAAAACTGTTCAGCTCAAACAATCACATGGAGTAATTACAAGTATCATACATGTAACACCCTTACAACTCTGGTTGCTATCCAACCCAATGGGGCCTTTACTTTTGTATCAAAATTCTGGAGTGGCAATATCAGTGACAGAAAAATTACCATTGAGAGCAAGTATCTGAATCACATTTCTCCATGGGATGAGGTGATGGCTGACAGGGGATTCCAGATACGAGACCTTCTTACTTTGAAAGGTGCATACTTGAACATCCACTTTTTACTCATGAAAATAGAAATGGCAAAGGAAGGGTGCTAACTTCAAAGCAAATTATTGAGACTCGCAAGATTGCTTCACTTCGTATCCATGTAAAGCGAGCTATCAGAAGACTAAAATCTTTCAAAATGTTGGTAGGGATTCTACCCTTGAACATGAAAAATTTGCCATCTGCAATGCTGTGAGTAGCTGCAGCTTTTTGTAACTTTCTGCCACCTTTGTCAAAGAAATTTAAATAGAGCATTGTTTATCATGTGACACTACAGGCATATTAAAGCAATATTAGCTCTAAATCTCAAAATTTTAAGTTGTACAGTTGTAAAAATGTATTATTTTAATAGTTTTGTCTGTAATTTCTACTTCATGTATTATTCTTGGTAAAATTGAATCTAAGTCAAAATAAAGATCCTGGTTCTATTAAATATGTAGCTTTAACATTAAGCAATATTTTGTATGGGAAGACAATAAAGTAATTTTGTTTCATTCTAACTTCTGAATAATTTTTAAAATGCAAGTTGATTTTTTTTTAAAGTATAAACCATAATTTTTCAACAAAAGTTTTCAACACCAAATTATTACAGCTTATATTGCTTCAAAGTTAACTTTTCCCATAGCAGTGGCATTTACAGTATGCAAATGTATGTACTACAAAATCTAGGAACTGTATTTTATGAATAAGATACATCATTATCTTTGGAAAGTAATCTGCATTGAAACATTGATTGTTTGTTCAAATGTGTTCATTGAATTAGTGATTTCCATAAAGTACAAGCACAATGCACATTAATAAATTCATCAAACAACTTGTGTAAAAACTTCAATATATAATTTCATTTCCTTTGTATGGACCTGTGTCACACTTAGATATCTTCAACTTGCATTCTGTAGAATCCTGACTAAAAAGCAACATGCTTAAAGGAACTAATTCACGATTTTCCTCAAAATTTTGTTTTTCACTTTTAATGATTAAGATCAATTCTATGTAAAAATCAAAGAAATCAGATAGGGTCTGGCCACTCAATGTCACAGATTTCTTTGATTTTCACAGTATTAACTTTACTTGCACCATCTTACATAATTTCAACCCCACCACCGAATTTCTACCATCCGTTGCCATGGAAACCGACAGCAGTCTATGAGGGCTAATTGAACTGCAAAATTCAGCCCGTTTTGCCCATGTTTTGTCCTTGTGGTATATAAAAAATTGAAAAAGACAACTAATTTTCTCCATAAATCTCGATTCCCCATAAAATTCCCTCCTTATTTATGCTATCTATATCCACCTATGGTAAAGAGTGTGTTACTGACCGCTGTACCAATGTATTATAATTTGGCACTTTGCCAGAAAGTGATTTTTTGTTGGATTTCGTTGATGAATTTAGATAATTTGGAAAATACATACAGCATAATCAACTGTCATCAAAGGATGTCCATATCAAAGACTCTTAATGTATATAAAAAGATTAATGGTGAAACGTAGTGCAATAGATCTATTGTAGTACGAAAACTGTAGATTTGGGCATTTTGCCAAAACGGGATTTTTTGTTGGATTTCGTTGATGAATTTAGATAATTTGGAAAATACATACAGCATAATCAACTGTCATCAAAGGGTGTGCATATCAAAGACTCTTAATGTATATAAAAAGATTAATGGTGAAATGTAGTGCAATAGATCTATTGTAGCACGAAAACTGTAGATTTGGGCATTTTGCCAAAACGGGATTTTTTGTTGGATTTCGTTGATGAATTTAGATAATTTGGAAAATACATACAGCATAATCAACTGTCATCAAAGGGTGTCCATATCAAAGAATCCTAATTTATATAAAAAGATTAATGGTGAAATGTAGTACAATTGATCTTTTGTAGTACGAAAACTGTAGATTTGGGCATTTTGCCAAAACTTCATACTAATGACAAATAATACAACCTACACCATTTTCAGTTAAAATGAACAATATGAGCAATTGATATTTCAAAAATAAACATGGAGAAGTTTAACATATTAATAAAAATTAGTTAGAGTGATTTAAAAAAAACATGTAAACATAAACTGTAATCCAGTAGTACCCCCCCTCCCCAAACACCAAGTAGATTTTGCAATCATTTCCATAAACGAGCTATATTACATGTACTGTATTGTCATGTAAACTATTATCAATAACTATAAAAAGTCTTCTCAAGATATTGGGTAGATATCAATTAATTGTCCATTGTACTGCCTTGTATTTGTTGAAATTTGACCTGGAAATCATTGGGGTCATCTACTATTCATAACCAACCAACATATGAAATATCATAATTGAACAACAGGCCCAAGATATTGGGGGGACACCATTGCATAGAGTACTAGCTACATTTTTAATTGATTGATTTATTGATATTTTCCGCCACACTCAACAATTTTTCAGTTTTCTGATGGTGCCCAGTGTTTAATGGTGAAAGTGAGAACCCAGATCCAATGAACCTGGGAAGAGACCTTCCGAAAGTAAATTGGGAAACTTTCTCACTTATATGTAATACCAGCGCGAGCGGGATTCGAACCCGCGCCGACTGAGGCAGTGTCATTTTGAACGCTATGCTCCAACCACTCGGCCACGGAGGCCCCTGCCATTTTTAATCTTTTGACCTGAAAATCAATGGGGGTCATACACTACCAGTGACCAACCCCTGTATGAAATATCACTATCAATCAAAGGGTTCTGAAGAAATTGGTCAGACATCAATTGTACAAAGTATTGTATTGCACCTGGTGACCTTTGGACCAGAAAATCAATAGGTGTCATTTTCTACTGCAGAAACTGCATGAAACTTTAAAATTTATTGAAGTTTGTTCAGTGTTACCGTAATCTATGTTGACATACCAGTAATTAGTAAATTTATAATATTAACACAGAACAACTCATTTTTGCAAAGTTGTTTATTCAACAAACATGGATCACAATGTTATCCAAACAACACAATCATCTTTTGTTAAAAATCATTATAATAGTGATTTTCCTTCAACTGTTCAGTAATGAATCCTTATTCAGTAGGCTCACATAAGACACTTGCAGGTTAATTTTGCAATGTTTTAGTTACATTAGTCTTCTGACACCAAAACTTGATCTTAACTAAGTCATGGTGTTTCCTTAGAAGAATAGTTTACTGAATCAGGATGGACTTGTGTCGTGAGGTGTGTTCATTGACTGTAAAACTCGCATTTTTTTTCCATTCTCAAGAGCTCTTTTTTGTCTTCTATATCACATAAGAGTCATGGAATGCATCTTCTGCTCTTCAAGTTCTAAAAAATGTGTTGAACAAATATTGAAAAGTTCATCTTATTTTTCACATTTTCATACAGTACACACCTAATTCAATTTGATTAAACTAAATTTACATGTACAAGATCATTCATGATGCTAGAATAGTAATTTTACCACTTAATTAATTACTTATTTGATAGATTACCCGCCCCTCAAAAATCATCTGTGAAATAACATAGATTTATATATCTGGCATTAAATTATGCACTTCTGTTGACAAAAACTCATTTGTCATCAATATATTTCTCAGAAAATAAAAATTAAAAAATAAAATCTTCCCACAGTCTGCCCCATACTTTTTGGTGACCCAGGATGATAATCTTACTAATTAAGTTGAATTGGCCTAAAGGATGTTATGTTTTGATACAGTTTGTATACATGTGTTTATGCTGTATTGAAGAACTATTAATAGTGTTAATACTCATAAATTAACAAGATGTCCACAAACCTTATTGGTTACCTGAGTATTAATCAAATTAAAAAAAAATTCAAAGTATCACTATAGCTCTAAGGGCTACAAAATCCATGTTATACACTATATGACTCTTTTGGACCCACATTCACAACCCTGTGTTTTCGAAATTCGCAATTTTGATACCCCTTTCTGTTTTTCCTTCATCAGCATTCAGCTTTATTTAAGGTAGTTCCACCCTCCTGTGATGTCATAATATTTTGCGGAGTCAATGATTTAATAAGATTTATGCATAACAATGTATGGCCATGATGTAACAAAGTATGTAAATATTAACTAGTCCTCAATTTCTTTAGATCAGAATCATGATGTCCTTAGTATATCAGCAATTCTTCATTAATAATTTCTATCAATATTTTCGACAACCAAACACAACAAAACATGCAATAAGATATGCCTAAAACACATGTATAACCAACGCATACATGTACATTATTAATTTATCGTTTCACAATGAACAACACTACTTGTTGCTAAATGTACACCAGATGCCAATAATCAAAGCATGTTAATTATCTTGAATTGGCATCTCTAGTGTAAAATTTTTGTTAAAATTTACTTGTTAAGAATTTTCAGGCATTATTATGAAGTCACCCCCCCCCCCCTCCTTATCACATGTATGCTTTCATTGTGCTCTTAATTCTAGGTGTCTGTTGTTTTAAAAACAGACTACTACTGAAATCATCAGTATTAATTGCATAATTTGGACACAAATAAATGTCAAATACACTTATAACCCCCCCCCCTTCCCCAACTCTACAATTTAACCAAGTGTATATCTGAAAAAGTTTTCTCCATAAAATTGAAGAAATCAAACCCTGGTTCTAAAACAAAATTCTCAATTTTGGTATAGAGCATTTTTAAAAGTACCGTCAATCCAGAGTCCTTAGATTTACAATCTATGTTAATTCCCCTTGTCCCAAAGATGCTTAAAAGAAATTTGAAAAGAATTGGAAGGGTGGTTATCAAGAAAAAAATATTAATGTTCAATTAACGTCTTATGATGACTGACGCACACAAATAGCAACATGTAGGTCACTTGAGTGATTCTCAACATTGACCTAATTAGAATTGATCATTTTTACAAATGATACTGAGCTCATACACATGTGTACATATATATGTGCGTCATTGACAACAAAACAACTAGTCTTTTTGAGTATGCTAATTAAGTGAAGTAATACATTTTTTTAGGAAGTTGTGATGAAAAGGTTTCAAGTCATCATGTCGCATAAAAAATGGATGGTCTCCTGTGATTATTCTAGAGAATTTAGTTTCCATGCAGGCTCTATAACCAAGAAACTAAACCCAATGTACCACATTCCCCACATCTATTAATTTGTTTTAGGATTTATAATACTGGGATTCAAATTTGAATTTCAAATTATGTATTCAATGTGTATGTATTAATGCTGAATATTTACCTCCTCAAAGTCAGCAACTTGGTCAACTCCATCTTTAGGTGATTTGCACAGTATGATGCTCATACAGCTGAAACACAGAAAAGCACACATTAATTACATAAAATAGTGGTCATGTATTTTGGCCAAAATATGTGATTATTGGATGAAAAAGTAAGAATTCAAAAGTATTTGAATATTTACAATTTACATTCAATATTTTTTGATTTACTTCAGTTGACAGGACCTACATGTATTAAAATTTGAGGGCCCAGTTACAGGACCCAATTCAAAATCATCAATTTTTCATCATTTAATTTTTCCAAATCAAGTGTCCTAAAGTTCATAATTACAGAGATGAGAAAACTTTAAATCATAATAGTATTTGTGTGATTTCTTCTGTAGATTAGAACCATCACATATTAGTGGGGGTTACCACAGGTAAACAAACTTGAAAGTAGCCTGGCTCACCAATATATATGAGTTTAACAATCTTTATCTAGAATGCACACAGGCATTCACATGTTTGTTTTTATTGTAAACTTGACAGTCAGAGAGAGAGAGAGAGAGAGAGAGAGAGAGAGAGAGAGAGGTCATTACTTAGGATTACATAAGGATTACATAAATGAAGCCTAGTCCTTTTGAAAATTTCCACATGAAACATGATTTTATAAGTATTCCCCAATTTTTACTGATCCTGAACTCTGTGTAAATGTGATAGGAAACTCCCTGAGTGAATGTTAGGTTGGGGACATACTTAACTAGTATTCTATATTGTACACCCATGCAGTAAATGACAGGACTACTTACAATGTTCAGTCTACATGTATACCACTATAGCTGACTAGCCTGGCTGGCAGTATAAAATAAATTGGGGTTCTCATATGTTTACTAAAAGCCAAATTTTCTGATACATTTTATTCAGCCTTCACGTTAGAATTTGGATTCTAAATCAAATAGAATACTTACGTCAATACAAGTTCCAACACGGCAACAGGCAGGGTTTTTTCATATTTTCTATGAATATGTCTGTCAGCCTTCTGTTTCCCTGGTCATTTTTTTAGTCGGATGTGATGCAATAAAGCGTTAAATTCCACAACATTTACTTTTTCTACGAATACGTAGACGATTGGATGCTAGAGTCCGGTGACTATGGCAAAGATCAAACGGATTTGTATTCCATGGAATAAACCGGAATCCTTTAGCACAATTGAAGATAAAGATCGTGGTAGTGAATTAAGTGAACAAAGAGCATCTGACATTGATAAACTTCTGAAGAACAAATTGAATAAAAACTCAATTTCCACCTCCTGCCATACTGAAAACAAATGAAGGCTGTTCATATCTCCAATACAAGAGAGTGTTACAAAGGGCAATAACTCTTTCTTGTGTATTTTGGTTTGTGCACCAGAGGAAACTACTGGTTTATGTGTTTACCTTTGGTTTCTCCACAAATGTGTTTCTGTACTTTTTTAAAGTAAGATTCAATACATTTTACTAGCATGTGAGTTTACACCAAATGACTGGGCAAATATATTTTATCCCTCTCTAAAAATTACATATATCAAACCCTTATACATCATAAAAATAATTATTTCTATTGTTTTCAAGGATTAAATAAATACAAAAAAATTTCTAAAAGCTAGAACCTAGCTCAAAATATTTTTTTACAAATGTTGTTTTTAAAAACAATAGCGTTTAATTTTTTATTATTCAAAATATAACATACATGTGCATATCTTGTCCACCTGTTGTTAGAGGATCGGTTTCTATGGCAACCGTTGCTAAGTCAAACCTTTGCATGTCCTTTTTGTTTTATATCTATCATAATATTTTTACATACAAAGTTTCATAAAAATCTGTGACATACCGTGGCCACTGAATTTTGATAGTTACATAGAATCAGTCTTAAAATCTACTGTCTAATGTGTTTAAAAGGTTTCACAAAAAAAATTAAGGTTATACATTATCACAGAAGCTCATTTTAGAGAGTTTATTATTTGTTTTGTAAACAAAGATTATGGTATGCAAGGTGAAGATAACGAACAGTGATCAATCTCATAACTCCTACAAGCAATTCACAATAGATAGTTGGGCAAACACGGACCCCTGGACACACCAGAGGTGGGATCAGGTGCCTAGGAGGAGTAAGCATCCCCTGTTGACCGGTCACACCTGCCGTGAGCCCCATATCCTGATCAGGTAAACGGAGTTATCCGCAGTCAAATCAGTGTGCCAAGAACGGCTTAACAATCGGTATGAAACACGTCAGACAGCATTTGACCCAATGCGAGGTTGTATTGACGAACTAGATCGTTATAACGACCATATAATTTGCGAAATACTGACTTCAATCGAGACTGTTGACATCCCTGTACCATCAACTTGTTTGTCAGTAGCTTACCTCGATTTAAAAACTGACTATACCCAGAACAAGCTCTTGCATATCGAATCAGTTGAGATATATAAACACCATAGGCAGGTGATAATGGAATATTGCTACATCAATGTGGGAAGTTGACGATGGAGAAGCTGAAATCATCTCGTTTGTCATACAGTTGAGTTGTCAGTTTGCCGTTAATGTCTACTTTCAATAAAATATCTAAGTATGAAGCAGAAGTGGGCGACTCTGTGGTGTCCTTTATTTCGAGCTCACAGGGATATATCAAATCGACATATGAATGAAAGCTATCATTGTTAATAGACAAAACATCATCGATATATCTAAAAGTCGAATTGATGGTCATATCGAGAGATTTTTTCTTCTCACGTAGAAGTTTTTGAATATGTTATTATTTACGAAATTTTCAAAAGAAATGGATTTTGATTTAAGTTTATTATATCTTTCACATTTCGAGTATTCTTTGGGTAAAATGTGTCATCTAGAAGTTAAAATTTTTGACTATGCAAAATTAAGATACTTTATATTTCTTGCATTCAGATCAAAAGTTTGGCTGTCAACATTAAATGATTTATATTTTTGACGTTTAACATCAAAATTGAAAAATATTTTTTTTTCAAAAATCATGAACCAGTCCCTTTAAGAAATAACAAGCAGCATGCGCAGTGCAGTAAAACAATTGAGAAATTCATATTGCGACATATGCATGCAAGGTGAAGATAACGAACAGTGATCAATCTCATAACTCCTATAAGCAATACAAAATAGATAGTTGGGCAAACACGGACCCCTGGACACACCAGAGGTGGGATCAGGTGCCTAAGAGGAGTAAGCATCCCCTGTTGACCTAGTACAATGCATAGCATACACTGTACTAAAACTAATGATGATAATATGATTTTATCATATAATAATTATATCAATATTAAAACATATATGATAATTCTTAAATGAATATGCAATTAAGAATTAGTATTTTGAAACCTATAATTACAAGTTGTGTCTATCAAAATTTAACTGAGGTTTGGTTGAATTACTTAAAAACTTTCACTATGCCTGTTTGCAATCTCAATGGTCGTTGTGAAAACTATTTATTCAGACAGGTTTTATAAGAAAGTGTGTTTCAACGTGGTCACAAGATGAAATAAGATTACTTAAATTAACTTTGAATTGACTTTCTTGTTGACATCTTAAATAATTGATCAATTTTCATTCCCATAAGATAATTGGACCCCATATGGTGGCCTCAACCTAGCCGAAAAGGGTCATGATATAACTGAACTTACATTCAAAAACATGGGGATGATTTGATACCAGCATGACTAAATTAATCTTGTTCTGGAGAAGGTGAATGTCACAAGGTCAAAAATACATGGTGTATGAAAAAAGGTCTTGTCAAAAGAAATCTAAACCAAGCTTGGCAGGACAAAGCATGTATAAAAACTCTTCAGTTTGTCTGACAGCGATTCCCAATCTGCACTTGAATAGTGAACTCTTTTAACATGGATATCTTTCTTTGTATACAAGACAAAATCACAAAATGAAAAATTTCCTATTGCCATTTGACCAAGCATCTGGACATAATATGGAGAGGACATATTTTTTTCAATTTATATTTGCCATCAGCTGAAATACAAGATGAATTTTTTGACATAGCAACCTGAGAAATCTCATTCTGAAAACTGAATGGACATTTGATTTCCAACAGTCCTTTTCCACAACATTTACATTCTGTAACACCATCTGGGGAAGCGGCAAGGTAAGGACAGTCCTTGTACACAAATATACCTGTCTCAGAACACTGACATGATGGATGCCGACTGAGCTTGTACACAATGTACTTTCCTCTGGTATCAGGTTCTTGCGACTTCCCATATTCAACAGACTTCGGAGTGAATTTGCATTTTCCCAAGATACTCTTTACAATGTAATTTTCTGTGCTGTTGCCTCTGTAATGAAATGCACTGTAAAAGTTCGATGCAGTTAGTCTACCTTTCCTTCGATGCTGCCACATCAAGTTATTTGATTGGCCCCGTGTTAGTTCCTTACCTTGATTTATGTAAGAATCGTCAATGCTGAGATTTTCTTGCCTATGTTTGGCCAAAAGTTCAATGATGTTAAGAGGAGTATCTTCAACCAACATTGACACATCACTTTTGCTGTCAGAATCAGACAGTGTATATAATGTCACTGCAGCTGTCTGGCTTTGCTTTAGGACTTTCATGATGCCTTTCTCTATTGCCCTTTGATCCAGTGTTGCCAATTTCAGGGGTAGATAGCCAGAATCCACAGATGGGCGTGCCTTATTGGGTAGATTCATATCAGATCTGCAATTGAATAAGGCCTAATATATATAAGTAAAAACTGAAACAATGTGCATTGTAAATTTCAAATCGATTTATCATTCTCAATGTTGAAATACAATTTTAATATTGTTCTCTAAACTTGATTGTTTTCTTCTTCAATTTTAAGAGGTGTAGGGTTCCATCTAGAATTTTGAAAATACTGGATTTATGTGGAATTTTGAAAAAGTGTTTCAATTTTCACAAACTCAGAATCTATTTCAGAAATGGAGAAAGAAACATTGAAGAAAATTAAGATCTAATTAATTTTACATAGAATAGTGCCTGTTAAATCTTATCTTTAAAAAAATCAAAATTATAGATGAAGATATCTGCACTCTCTGTAATAGCGAATGTGAAATCATTATGCACGTGTTCTAAATGTAGTAAATATTTGGAATGATCTTAGTCTACATATTTATAATACTACATCAAAACGTACATGTTTTAATGCCAAAAATGTAATTTTGGAGAGATACCTTTTACTCATAATTTTTTTTTATAAACTTCATAATACTATATGCCAAACAATATATTTTTAGCTGTTTGAAATATGGCAAAATGACAAATTTACTTGGATTGATAAACTTTTTAAGAATCCATTATGATGTTGAAAATATATTTCTGTAAAGAATTGAGCTGTTGATAAATTTGATTCTCTCTGGGAACAGTGGAAAAATATGCTGGAAGTATAATGACACTGTATGTAATATAGTATACATGTCCAAAATCAGGACTGCAATTTATTTTGCTTTTTTTCTTCTTTTCCATATAAGAAACTTATCTTAGGTTACTATCACTTGATTTGGGGAGGTGGGTGCGGGTTATTGAGGTTTGTGGGGCTTATTGGTGCAAACGATATGCAATGAATTTGTAATATTCAACACATATTGCGCAGAAATAAAGCATTATTAAAAAAAATTAAGGTTACATAATGTAAAAGGAGAAACATTTTCAAGATTTTTAACAGTTGAATGGCTGATGAGGGTTAATAATTCCAAAGCAAAGGACTTTTTCCTGTCCGATAAATACTTAATAAACCCGAAAATGCTTACACTGCATAAAACACGAAATTAGCCACAACACATGTACACATACAAAAGATACATGTATAAAACACATAATACCAGAGTATATGAATACTTATGTAACATTCTTGTTCATCCATATCACATCTAAAGAATTACATCTCTTTAAACAAGAGGGAAATGGACAGTCAACGATTTTATATTTAATGAACAAAGACCTTATAAATTATCAAACCCGGGGGAAAACAGAGTTTAAAAAAACCTCTTGGGAAAAATCTCTGAAACTGGACGAGATAATTTATATATACAAAATATCAATTATATTTTGAAGTTTTGAAGTTCGTCTTGGTTGGCGGCTAGAGAATGATCACGTTCGATACTACCCATCGAACCATTTAGGCATGATAATTAACTGATTGGCTCGTTCATTCAAGCTCGACAGACATATATACAAAATATTGGCATGGATCCATTAATACAACATTTTTCTGCTCTTCTATCAAACCGCGAAAAAAATTAAAATTCACTGCATCTCAATCAAATCATTTCTTAAATAAAACCAAAAACAGCAAATACATTTTGCTGACAGCCCGCAAAACGTAACTAGAAAATACAAAGATAGGTGGCACAGAGAGCAGTATAACGTAATAAAGTTTCGATGATAATAGCCGGATAAAAAATCTAACAGAAGACAATGGACAAATGTTGATCAAGAAACGTCACCTTAGCGTAGACTAAATAATTCTCATAATCCTTCAAAAGTCTTCTTTTGAAGTTTATCCTTGTTTTTCGAACTTTTCCTAAAATGATGTTCATTTTGGATCTTATTATCGCTTCTGACTGGCCACATAATGTTTTATGTTTTGTCTGTGCATATGGAATTGCTTCGGTGTACACATTTGATTTTTTAAATCTGAATAGCAAAGGTTTCCATTTTTACAGTTCTTCTTCTTCTTCTTCATCTGTCCATCTTCTTTTACAACCTAAAATCACAAAGAATGAAACCAGAAATGTATAGTAAATAAACTGCGTACTTCTAAACAGGACAAGCACCATTTTATCTGGGTATAGTTTGAAACTATTTTGGTTTCAAACAAGAAAGTGCATCCCTATGAGACATGGTTAGCCTATTATCTGATATCGCTTATCGTAAACAAATGAATGTGTATAGAACAAAATCATGTCAACCTTGTTACAAAGTTCTCAATGATTTCTCTATTTCTAATGTTGATGTGGATCTCATATGCTGTAGTTATTTATCAGAAGTACATCATTCATGACACAAATGCCCAATCTGCAGCTTTTTCATTGTATATTATGAAAGTTGAACAATGTCACTGCCTCATAAAACCTAAGATAGGGTTTTGCCATACCATCTTGATTTGACTTCATGATATACATGTATCAATCAATGACCGTCCTAATCAAATTGAGAAAATTATCAACATTTTCAGGACACTGGGAATTACGATTATCTCTGACATCACCATAATACAAGAGAACCGCACATAGAGTCATTAGAAATATGATTATTGAACAAAAGGCTCATGAACCATAATGCTCACCTTAGTAAATATGGCCCTTCTTGTTCTTAATCAGCAGATTCTTTTTCCTATTTAATCCTATGTAAAACTTCAATAGCCCATTGTAGCCCCACCTTACCCCCTGAGGTCATGATTTAAATGAAATTGAATCTACATTACCGGAGTATGCTTGCATACAATCATTACTGATCATAGCTTTGCTGTACCTGGATAAAATATTTTTCCTATGTATTCACATGTAAAACTTTGAAGGCCCATTGTTACCCAACCCTACATGAAGGGGTCATGATTTGAACCAACTTGAATATACATTACCTCAGGCCTCAGAATAACAACTAAAATGGTTGAACTCAAAAATATGTTTGGCGACAAAGAATAAAAGGATGATAGTCATCTGGCAACATAGTTTTCTTCCTTCCGATTCGCATAAATGTACGAACTGTTTAATGTACGGGTTAACAATTCTGTGAAGTCTGTATTGTGAGAGAGTTTGACCAAAACACATGATCGTTATAACTTCTTATTTGGTTTACTTTAAACGCTTAAGTGATTCAGATTAAACAGATTCGAGGCCTCTGCTGGTGGACTGTGAATTTTATGTTTCACCAGTGGAGAAAATTTGCCTTATGGCCAGAGAGAGATATCGTCGAGTATTATACACCAACTGACTTCCACCGGTAGTTTCCTATCATTAGGGTGATCATCGATGGAACTGAATGTCCTGTGATGAAACCAAAACAACTCAGAGCACAACAGAGCACCTTTTTGACCTATAAGAATAGAAACACAGTTAAAGTTTTAGCTGGAGCAACACCAGGTGGTTTAGTTTTTACCTTTCCCCGGCATATGAGGGTTCAACTTCTGATAGGCAAATAGTTGAAAGATCAAGACTTACAACATTATGTGACAAGGTGGGCAGCATAATGGCTGACAAAAGGTTTAATGTTCAATACCTTTTTGTATCTTATGATGTTACTGTAAATATGCCCACTTTTTTAAAGAACAGAACCAGTATGTGTCGGAAAACTATTCAAAGAGACCGCAAAATTTCAGGTACCCCGGGTAAACGTGTACATATTGAACGAATTATTGGTTTGGCAAAGACTTATAAAATTCTTAGTCAAACTCTAAATACAACTGAAACAAAACTGAAATCTTAATCAGTTGTTTCATGTTTTCTAATTTCAGACAGGTATTATTCCAAAAAATGCTTAAGAACATGTACCAACAAGTAAACTGGTAATCGCAGTTAAGATTCTACTCAGCTGACAATTGGACTGCACGGTACCTTCGTCAACTCGTGGAACAGACCGCCATAATTTATGTCTGGAAATAATTCCCCAAATCTATACGTTATTGCAATTTAATTAACAATATTTGAAGGACTTACCTAGGTATTCCCAATTCAGTTCTCATTTCATGTGTTTCTTACCCTTACAAAATTCAAAACTAAACAGGTTTCAAAATTTGATATGAATTTGGCAGCTATTGCAGTGTTAGACTGGAAAGCTTTGCACCAGGGTACATTCACTGCATAGCAGCTGTAAACACTGGCTGCCAAATTCATAACAAATTCATGTATACATCAGCAGAGTCAACTACATGTAATATTACAATAACAATAATCGGGCGCTTTACGGTTACCACAATGTCTATCAGTCGACTAGTGTACATGTGAGAAATATTAACCTTTGAGAAGTATCATTGTTTTGATAAAGTACTTGTTTATCGTTGAACATAGAACGTTTGTATTTTGTGAGTATTTTATAGTCCTTTAGATACTGTACACTGAAAACATCGAATTGCATGTATCCTCTTCATTGTAATATTTCTATTCATACTTTCTGAATAAGTATTTGACAGTTGTTATCGAAAGTGAAGCGGCTATTTTAGATTTTTAGTTCTATAAATTTTAATTGTAGATTTATCTGATCCAGTACATGGAATTTGTACACAGGGTATTCCATTAGTAAATATCATATTGCTTACTGTCTGTTAGGTTTTACTGACTTACACAACATATCATTCAGAAACTTTGTTTTAAAAAGTCTCCTTATCACTATTGGATGCTTTCCACAGGTCTACATACCAAACTTTCAGATTTCTGAAGTTATCAACTGAGAGACAAGAAAAATATGGATTTCATTTAAACTATATATTCAAGTAGGTTCTACTGCACATTACCAATTTAAAGTCGAGAATAATGTCATCTTCATTAAATAAACACCATAATGCAACAATTTACAAAATAAGAGAACAGATTTATATACCGGTATATCAATTTTATGCGGATAGCTTTGGGTACCTACAATTGCCTATGCTAAAAATATATACAAAAAAAATCTGATAATGTTTACAACATTGACTCATGATAAAATAAACAGATCACAAAGACAATTGAAGTATACTTCAATTTGCTATATATAGTAGTACAAATCTATTCCAATTATTTCTTATGTATTTATTCATTTTTCGTTTGATTATATTTTTGAAAAAATTAGTAAATTTCAGATTGAGTAGGACTTCTACGGCGCATCGGATTGAGTTGATATTTTTGTAACGCTAAATTTCATTCGTCATTAAGTATTACCCAATAGTAATGATTCACCTTTAACTGTATAAGTTACCGTTCAAACTCAGTAAATCAGAGCAGTTTACATTTTACTTCAAAGATCTAGCTGTCCAGCTTTCATCAGGTGCATCTTGTGGTACTTAAGAATCATATTTACTTAGGTCTTACTTTACTACAATATTTTTGTATATGACTCTTATTCTTAATTGCAACGATTATACTTTATTGTATTTTTGCAGTTAAAGTTGTCTAAGTATATTTTCAGAATTTGTAAGTTCAATGGTCAATTTCTTACAGAACATATTTTTCTATTATAAATGTATGCTGTATTATTGTTAACTTATTGTCAACAGTTTATCTAAATTATGAACTTGTACTTTTTGTCTAATACCATTGTTATTTGTTTTGCTTATAGGTCAATGCCTTATCCTTATCCTTGTACATTTCTACAAAAATAAACAACATAAAACCTAATAAAGACTTTCCTTGCTGCTCGGTTACATATAGACAAATCAATGACAAACTTTATTTTGTCTAATCCTTTTGTGGAGATACGGGTTAGAATAGGTCTTCAGTACCCCTTGCTTGTCGTAGAAGGCAACTAAATGGGGCTGTCCTTCAGATGAGACCGCAACAACCGAGGTCTCGTGTCACAGCAGGTGTGGTACGATGAAGATCCCTCCCTGTTCGAAGGCCCTAAGCGCCGAGCATAGGCCGAAAATTTGCAGCCCTTCACCAACAGTGGTGACGTCTCCATATGCGTGAAATATTCTTGAGATGTAAAATTGCTCTTTTTGCTTGAAGTAAAACTTCTCAAGAACAGCATGCTTGAAATGCGACTGAAAAAAGTTTTTCTAACATCTGCTCTATGAACATCTCATCCCTCTCAATTTGAAATATCCTGATATCTCGAAATGTATAAACAACAAAATCTTTTCACAACAAAATAACTGCCCCTGAACTTGATAATAATAATAATGTGTTGGGTCTATTGTAGTTTGACCATTAATAACTTTCAAATAAAGAACTGTCTGTTTTGTAACAAGTTGAGTTCTAGAAGAAAAAAGACATTTAATTTCTACACGTTTATCTTGTTCTACAATAGCGTTTGGGTTGGCTGCTAAAAAGGTTCCACAACTTCTGGTGACTTCACCCGTTACCTCAAAATATTTCTGAAGAGCAACAGACCCGAACTTCTTCCCATGAATTATGGTAGCTGATTTGATATCATGAACAATTGTAAGAGATTTTGCCAATTAATTTTTATCTGTCCTATTTGTAGATTTTGGAATTCGACCTAATTTTGAGGAATGTAATCTTTTGCATCTTTCTGAGAGCCATAATTGATTTTTTGATTGACCCAGACTTTGTTTTCGTAAGGAACGAATTTCTGCACTGCTTATATATCGATTGAAGTCAGCATTTCGCAAATTCTATGGTCGTTATAACGATCTAGTTCATCAATATAACATATCATTGGGTCAAATGCTGTCTGACGTGTTTCATACCGATTGTTAAGGCGTTTTTCGCACACTGATTTTGACTGCGGATAACTCCGTTTACCTGATCAGGATATAGGGCTCAATGTTCGTTATCTTCGCCTTTCATTTGTAATATTTTGTTCTCGAAGCCAGATTTTTTCAAATGAATAATCATGGTTAAGGTCAACTGTAGATGGGTTTGCTGGAGTAAATAATTGAGAAATAGAACGGCGGTTGATTAAGGCATAATTAACACAAGTATTTCTAAAATAATCATTGCAACTGGTGCTTTTTCTGAATTTAGTAGAACTGGGTTCAGAATTAAAAGCATTGATGTCTTGTCTAGCAAGTGGCAAATCTTTAGCTTTGATGAGGCTTCCAGAAAATGACTTACATTCATGAAAAGTTTGAATTTGAAATTAAAACCTTACAATTGGTTATTATCACGTGACCGTGGTGTATAGACGTTAAATATAATCGGTCGTTCTGGTACATCCCGAAAAGTCTGTATTCTATATCTGTATTACTTATGGGAGTTACGACACCCATCACTGTTCGGTATATTTACTTTCCATGGGATTGATGAGATTGACAATTGATCATTATCTTCACTTTTCACCGAATATTTCCAAATCTAACATTGTTTTACCTGACAATTGTTTTCTATCAAGGACTACCAATTGCATCTATGCATATTTTTATAATTTTGACACAATATGTAAACTCATGTAATTCAAATTTGTGTACCACTTCATCAAACAATGACATCATAAATTGTACATCGATTAAAACGTTAACATTTCAACAAGCTTGCAGAAAGGGTTCCCCTCTAGTCATGAGTAGCGTTAAGGTTTTAAATCAACAACATACGGCAATTGTATCACACTCAAGTTGTGGAAGTGTGGTGAAAGAACATCACAGGTATAATGGACTAAATTTAGTGAATATTGAAGTTGTCCAGGTATTGTGATATAACGAAAACACAAGTATTATAATCAGATATCATTGTTTAAAGGCATAGGGTCTATCTTTTATCTCAAAAATGACATCACAATATTTTGCATGAAGAACTCCAAATACAAGTTTGTACTATTAATTATGAGTTATCTATAGCTGCAGCGCTTTGAAATTGAAGTCATTTTAACGTTTTAGCCCTTTATAAAATGTTTGTCTGGAGGACAATGTATTAGCCTGGTACCCTGCTGATTGGTGGCTACACACAAACATAACAGATGCAAAGTCAACAGGGTACCAGTTTAGGCAAATTAGAACCGGGAATTATTTTGTATTTACTATCGTATCCTATGTGTTTGTAAACATTCTGAAGAACATTTTGTGATTTTCTAGTTATGATCTTTAATTTCGCCACCTTTTTGGAACATGCAAAATTTTACCAATATCTTAAATCCTATGCCTTTAAGTTTTATGAATTCTCGTTCATCATTATGATATAATTTCCGTAAATATTTAGATATATTATAATCCTATGATTATATTATATCATTGTTTAAGTTGTATGAATACTTCTTCATCATTATAATATAACTTCTGTAAATCTTTAGAAGTATTATAATCATATAATACCATTGTTTAAGTTGTATGAATGCTCGTTCATCATTATAATATAATTTCTGTAAATCTTTAGAAGTGAACAAGGTAGATTCTACTCTGGAATATCTTTGCTTTGAACATGTTTTATTGCATATATAATACACAATAGGTTTGAACACAAGTTCTGACAATTTACGAGGTTCTCACCTAAAGAAATCTTTTAGATATTTTATACGTTCTTTGTGAAATAGGAATTAGATATTAAAAAATAGATAGTCTGGATCATGGATTTTAATGCATTTGATCATAGAGCAAACGTTTAATACACGAAACTTCTTTTTGTATAGTATCAATGATCTAGATGTATATCTAATGAATATCTTAACATACAGCAAAGCCATGGCATAAATGAAATGCAATTCCATTTGAAAATCATGATTTACAACCTAGAGTTATTCCCCTTATCACAGTGCTTTCTAATAGTACTAGATTTCCGTGTTTACCAACTTTCTATTTGTTATTGTTAGTAGGAGTTTGATCACTGTTCGTTATCTTCATCTTCCATGTTCATTATTTTTAAGGTTTATATAACATGTATATACATTTTTTAAACATTCTACTAAACAAACATAAATTATAATATTTCGAAACATATCAAATTATACAATATGGTACACAATATGCAATTTTGTAGTTATTTCTCATTACATTGTTTTACAGAAAATAATTACAGTACAAGATTTGTCAAACCAAACAGTATAATTGTTGAACAAAAATTCCTATTACTTTCTTGATAAAGAAGCCATACATTTACTATTAAAGAGTGGAAGACGTTTTAATATTGTGTACATCATTTCAAAATTGTATCAAATGCAAAAAGATAAAACCTGAAATCGGGTATTATTGTAATTTGAATAGCATGCATCTGTTGTAATAAAAACGTTCCCCTGTAAAAATAAAATCTATCTATTTCCGTTTCTATTAATAGAACGCACCAAACACCCTCAAATCAAATGTGGAATCTTATGTTAAAATTCATTTCATGCAATGTTTTGTTTTTGTTTTTTTTTTTTGGTGTTAAAATATTGAATTCATATCTTGAGTTTAATATAAGCATATTTTTTTAAAAATATTTCATATTAATGATCAGTTTGTTTAACACATACATCAATGGATACGTTATAGCCGTTGGTGTATTTCTACATGTAAATTCATGTGAATTACAGTATACCTAGTTTATTTTTATGAAGAGTTGCATCTGATATCGTTACTACATTTACTTAGACTTGCTGCCAGTATACCTTCTTTAATTAATGTATTTTACTAAGACAAATTAAAGTTAGCTAGTGCAACGCGAATAATCTAAAATTTCAAAGTGTACAATACACTATATTTTGACGTGGATATTCTAAAACTTGTACATTGTTTGACTTTTTGAGGTGTTTAAGAACAACCATACTCAGACATGCTAGACGTACTGCATTATGTCAATCAACATTCAAAACACGTCTATTGTCTTATACTATCAAATATTGTTTTCCAAGCATTCATGTTTTGATATTTCATTCAAGTTTATTCAGTTTCAATGTTACGCTTCAAACATCGCCTATTTTAGGCCTCTCTTCCGTCCTTGTTTTGAGGCTAATGACACATTTCCGAGACTATTTATCATCTGACACTTATTGAGTGCCCAACATAAGATGAATTCAGATATTTCTCCTAAAACACTTGATACCTACCACTTAATCACACAGCAATGTAAATAAACTATAGATATATGGAATGGGATTTACGGAGAGTTTAAGTGAATTTAATTTTTTCAATGAATTTAAATATATATATCGAAGTATTTGGGGGGGGGTGTAAAAATGCAACAACAAAAAAGTTGTGATGAATAAATGCATGTTTTAGTAAAGTTAATTTGCACACACTGTTTTACCGATTTCTACTTCATAGGTTTTTTTGTTTTGAGAAAGTTATGTCCCTGAGTGTACCAAACATTCTATAGGTAGGCGTGTAACACCACTACTTTTAATGATTACATATATATATGCATGTGTCATTCTGAGAAATGTTTATAAATAAGACATGTAAATATGACATACATTTCCTGCATATAAGCAGATTGTGGCGCATTAAAGTTTGGATTTGTATTTACTTAAACGAAACTGAGAGCTTTATAACTTTTGTTATTGAGTGATGTTCTAAATGTGCCACGATAGGCACTATACAGAAGCAAAAGGGGTAATTCTCTCACAGGTCTTTTTCTCTGTTGAACCAGGAGAAAACTCTAATCTGATTTTGTTCAAAGAAGGAAATGATGTATTGTGGCGCTTTTCCCTGGGGAGAAAAGACTAACACGGACCTGATTTTTTTCGGGGTCTATATACACGGGTAAATATATGCTACAATAAGATCTTGCCGACTACCTCAATGATAAATCTTCTTTCGTGTGCTAATTTACAAATACAACATGTCGGTAGGTAGATAGTATACAGTCTGATTTCTTTTACACCATTTTTCAACACTAATATCGACTACGGATTACCCCGTTTACTAAATAGCTGAAATCGGTTGTGGTCAGTCAACAGTGAAGCTTTGTCATCAGAACCCACATCTGGTATGTCGAGGGTGCGTCTTTGCCCTCTTCATAGCTTGGTTTCCTTTCTCGGATTGATCACTGTTCGTTATTATCACGGGTATTCACGGTGTGGTTTAGGGTTAATCAAGGTATTCCAAATATTGAGGCATCCTTTAATCAATGCAAATGACAACTTACTTCTCGATTTGTGTTTGCTTGCCTTCTGTTAAGAAATTGTCAGGTAGTGAATTCATGAAAATGCTTAATAACTGTATAGTGTTTGGGTAATTCTATGTAGACTGTCAACTAAACTTGTAATTAAAAAGTACATAACAGACGACACTGCTTTCCCCCTGTAGTCCCATCATGTACAACAGTTTAAGGCTCCACATCAATATTAAGTGACATTTTTCTACATATTTTATTAAGAGAAGATTAGATTCAGCAAAACAGTCATCTTGAATATAAATGTACATATACAGGTTTTAATAGACACTGTATTTACAGTCATGGATTTTCATTTTTATGAAGAACACCGTTGATAATTGATCGGATATCGATTATAGCAGGCTGCATACGATATAGACACCAGGAATATATCAACAAGAGGAAGTTCCTGTATCACGTGTTCCGATGATGTGTCGTATCAATCCATAGTGATTTCTCCGGCTATCGGTCGTTCTTAAGCTGATTCAAGCTATAAGTAATAACTTATGGTCACCTTTTTAAAATATTGTATAGCATCATATAATAAGATTATCTATCCAATACATTGAATACTCATGATTAGCCCAACGATATTGAATATTATATCACTGGTATAGACTGCAATAGGTTAATGAATTATGATTATGAATATTGACCTATATTCAACGGACACGTCTTTTAGAATACAAGTATACTCATTGCAAAACGCAATATAAACTTCGTAAAATGAAGGGGGAAACCCAAAGTTAAACATTTATTGAACAGTACCCATTTAATAATATTAAATTACTAAGGAAAGGAAAACTAGAATCACTCAGGGGGAGTTTTACGTCTGCATTTGTACGCTCCTCGGACACCCGAAATATATATGTAAAACTTGTACGGTACCAATTTTTATGCACCAGATGCGCATTTCGACAAATAATGTCTCTTCAGTGATGCTCAACCGAAATGTTGCTATTATAGCCCAAAACAGCTATATGTATACCTAACCAAACGGACTAAACACGTTTTACCGGTTCTACAGTTAAATATAGAATTAACATCAACTCCATGACTGGTAAAGCATTAGGATACAAAAGTAGTCGATAAATTTATCCTGTAAATAACAAATAACGACAACTCGTGGAAAGTCGAAGTAGGCGATAAATTTATAATACAAAGATATCTAACATTGATATAATATTGTGATAATGCTTCATCAATCTCAAATCTCTACATATGTGCACACAACCACAGAACAAGACTTTCTGATGCATGTGAAGCTGGCATTGAAATAGATCTACACAATTCTTTGTTCGTTTGAACTTCACGAGAATATTTATATAATCCTAAATATCCATATGAATCGTTATACTACAATGATCTGCAATGTATGCCTAGAATGATCTTTTCATTTCTTCCTAAAAATGAAGATCAAACATTTAAAAGATTCCTAATTATGGATATTGAACCTCTATGATCTTCCTAAATATGGAGACTGAAATTATACAAGACGGTATTCATGCAATAATGCATAAACGGCAAAGATAACGAAGAGTGATCAATCTCATAACTCCTATAAACAATACAAAATAGATGGTTGGACAAACACGGACCCCTGGATACAGATGTCTCGGAGGAGTAAGCGTCCCTTACTCATCTGACTTAAATACCCTAGACTCATGATTTTCTGCATTCTGCCCATGATACACATTGATCATGCGCTATTTGCGTTATTTCCCTTAAAATCTCTTGTTTACAGTTTTTAGGTCAGCATAAATACCATGTAAGGACAAGCATATCCCCTCAAATGATAACAGAACAGCAATATACAAATCAAATATTTCAGCACATTAATACACACATAAAAGAAGCTGATCAGGAAGGTTTTGTAAGAGGTCGTGTATTCCAATAATTGAAGAAAAATCTGTGAATCTGATTGGCTCTCTTTGAAGTTGATTAATATCAAGGATGTTTTCCTACAAAATCTATCTGGCACTGGCAAGAGAAAAACCGCCCTTGATTCTGAGTGGTTTTCCATAAAATCTGTTAAGTATCAAGGAAGCTTGTGTCAAGAGAGGGAAATGTTTTCTTCACGCAAATGCTAGGAATAGATATTTGGTCTGTATACAGACACGAACCCTTG
This sequence comes from Ostrea edulis, assembly GCF_947568905.1. Lineage (NCBI taxonomy): Eukaryota > Metazoa > Mollusca > Bivalvia > Ostreida > Ostreidae > Ostrea > Ostrea edulis. Next base: position 4,359,886 of record NC_079173.1, on the reverse strand, counting down.
ACTTCTAGTGTTTTCTCAGGATGCTGACAAGAATCAATGAAGTTTTTTTTTTTGTTTCTTGGCGAGAACAATATTTCCTGGACCCATCTATTTGTAAAACAATTCCGGCATGTATACAGAGTTTTAAAACAGCCTCTGAATAATTATGATAAAAGGGTCAAAATTTATAAATGGGTAAGTGAAAACAATATTGATATTGTTTTCTTCCAAGAAACCCATTATTGTGAACAAAATGTCTTCAAATTTGATTCAATATGGCAAGTCGAATCCTTGCATTGTTTTTCAGATTCAGTTCATAGTAGGGGTGTGTCAATTCTGATTTTGAATGCAAGGTGAAGATCACGAACAGTAAACAGTGAACAATCTCATAACTCCTATAAGCAATACAAATGAATAGTTGGGCAAACACGGACCACTGGACACACCAGAGGTGGGATCAGGTGCCCAGGAGGAGTAAGCATCCCTGAATGTGAAATCATTAATGTACATAGATCAATTGACAGCAGAACAATTCATACAAAAATAAAACATAATGACAATACTTACTGTCTGGTAAAGGTATACACCCCAAACAATGAAAATGCTCGAACAGACTTCTTTAAAAGACTCAAAACGTGGATTATCAAAAAAAAACTCTTGATTGGGACAATATCATTTTAGTGGGAGATTTTAACTGTGGTTAAGAATTCTATTCTGGACAGAATAGAGACAAAAAAATTAAAAATAAAAGTTCATTTTTTAATTAATATTTTAAAAGAAATGGATCTTAAAGATCTATGGAAAGAACAAAACAAGAGGCCCATGGGCCACATCGCTCACCTGAGTCACCTTGGCCAATATCTGAAGACTTTCCATATATATTTGCATGTAAAACCTTGGTCCCTATTATGGCCCAAACTACCCTTTGCAAACTTGAATCTACACTATGTCAGAAAGTTTTCATGTAAATGTAACTTCTTTGGCCCAATGGTTCTTTTAAAGCTTTTTTCTATATTTCTATGTAAAACTTTGACCCCCCCCCCCCACTTGTGGCCCCATTCTACCCCCCGGGGACCATGATTTGAACAAACTTGAATCTGCACTATGTCAGAAAGTTTTCTTGTAAATATCAGCTTTTCTGACTCAGTGGTTATTGAGAAAAAGATTTTAACTATATATTTGTATGTAAAACTTTGATCCCCCTTGTGGCCCCATCCTACCCCCGGAGCCCATGATTTGAACAAACTTGAATCTGCACTAAGGTAGAAAGTTTTCATGTAAAAATCAGCTTTTCTGGCTCAGTGGTTCTTGAAAAGAAGATTTTTCCTATATATTTGTATGTAAAACTTTGATCCCCTATTGTGGCCCCATCCAACCCCAGGGGCCCATGATTTGAACAAACTTGAATCTGCATTATGTCAGGAAGCTTTCATGTAAATCTCAGCTTTTCTGGCTTAGTGGTTCTTGAGAAGAAGATTTTTAAAGTTATTCCCTATATATTTGTGTGTAAAACTTTGACCCCCCCCCCCACTTGGGGCTCCATCTTAACCCCGGGGCCATGATTTGAACAAACTTGAATCTGCACTATGTCAGAAAGTTTTCATGTAAAAATCAGCTTTTCTGGTTTAGTGGTTCTTCTTCAGAAGATTTTTAACGTTTTTCCCTATATATTTGTGTGTAAAACTTTGATCCCCCCCCCCTTGGGACCCATCTTATCCCCGGGGGCCATGATTTGAACAAACTTGAATCTGCACTATGTCAGAAAGTTTTCATGTAAAAATCAGCTTTTTTGGCTTAGTGGTTCTTCAGAAGAAGATTTTTAAAGTTTTTCCCGATATATTTGTGTGTAAAACTTTGATTCCCCCTTGGGGTACCCATCTTATCCCCGGGGTCCATGATCTGAACAAACCTGAATCTGCACTATGGTAGAAAGTTTTCATGTAAAAATAAGCTTTTCTGGCTTAGTGGTTCTTGAGAAGATTTTTAAAGATTTTTCCTATATATTTGTATGTAAAACTTTGATCCCCTATTATGGCCCCATCCAACCCCAGGGGCCCATGATTTGAACAAACTTGAATCTGCATTATGTCAGGAAGCTTTCATGTAAATTTCAGCTTTTCTTGCTTAGCGGTTCTTGATAAGAAGATTTTTAAAGTTTTTCCCTATATATTTGTGTGTAAAACTTTGATCCCCCCCCTTGGGACCCATCTTATCCCCGGGGGGCCATGATTTGAACAAACTTGAATCTGCACTATGTCAGAAAGTTTTCATGTAAAAATCAGCTTTTTTGGCTTAGTGGTTCTTCAGAAGAAGATTTTTAAAGTTTTTCCCGATATATTTGTGTGTAAAACTTTGATTCCCCCTTGGGGCCCCATCTTATCCCCGGGGTCCATGATCTGAACAAACCTGAATCTGCACTATGGTAGAAAGTTTTCATGTAAAAATAAGCTTTTCTGGCTTAGTGGTTCTTGAGAAGATTTTTAAAGATTTTTCCTATATATTTGTATGTAAAACTTTGATCCCCTATTATGGCCCCATCCAACCCCAGGGGCCCATGATTTGAACAAACTTGAATCTGCATTATGTCAGGAAGCTTTCATGTAAATTTCAGCTCTTCTGGCCCAGTGGTTCTTGAGAAGAAGATTTTTAAATGACCCCACCCTATTTTTTGCATTTTTGTGATTATCTTCCCTTTGAAAGGGACATGGCCCTTCATTTGAACAAACTTGAAAGCCCTTCACCCAAGGATGCTTTTGGCCAAATTAGATTGAAATTGGCTCAGTGGTTCTGGAGAAGAAGTCGAAAATGTGAAAAGTTTACAGACAGACGGACAGACGGACAGACAGACGGACGCCGGACAAAATGTGATCAGAATAGCCCACTTAAACCTTCGGTTCAGGTGAGCTAAAAATGGAAAAAATGGATATACGTGGTGCGACGGGAATGGTAATAATGACTCTCGAGGTCCGGGTTCCTGGAAGTTAAACACATCCCTGTTACTGAATACAGATTACATCAAAAGATTTAAAGATTAACTCGCTAGTAATGAAAATGAGTTAAATGGTATTCGTAATGATCAAATGAAATGGAAAAAAAATATTGATAAAAAAAAACTATTCTATATCTTCCGCAAAGCACAATAGCAATTCACGACGTAATAAAATACACAAACTAGAACAGGAACTAGAAGAAATAGCAAATACGGACTCGCGTCTCATTGATGAAAAGTGAAGATAATGAACAGTGATCAATCTCATAACTCCTACAAGCAATACGAAATAGATAGTTGGGCAAACACGGACCCCTGGACACGACAGAGGTAGGATCAGGTGCCTAGGAGGAGTAAGCACCCCCTGTCGACCGGTCACACCGCCCGTGAGTTTACACCAAATGACTGGGCAAATATATGTTATCCCTCTCTAGGGGGAGAACAAGCTTCTGCATATCGAATCAGTTGAGATATATAAACAGGTGATTAACAATAAAAACTTTCATTCATATGTCGATTCGCTATATCCCTGTGAGCTCGAATTTAAAAAATACCACAGAGTCGTCCTCTTCTGCTTCATACTTAGATATTTTATTGAAAGTAGACATTAACGGCAAACTAACAACTCAACTGTATGACAAACGGGATGATTTCAGCTTCTCCATCGTCAACTTCCCACATTTATGTAGCAATATTCCATTATCACCTGCATATGGTGTTTATATATCTCAACTGATTCGATATGCAAGAGATTGTTCTGGGTATAGTCAGTTTTAAATCGTGGTAAGCTACTGACAAACAAGTTGATGGTACAGGGATTTCAACAGTCTCGATTGAAGTCAGCATTTCGCAAATTCTATGGTCGTTATAACGATCTAATTCGTCAATACGACCTCGCATTGGGTCAAATGCTGTCTGACGTGTTTCATACCGATTGTTAAGCCGTTCTTGGCACACTGATTTTGACTGCGGATAACTCCGTTTACCTGATCAGGATATGGGGCTCACGGCGGGTGTGACCGGTCAACAGGGGATGCTTACTCCTTCTAGGCACCTGATCCCACCTCTGGTGTGTCCAGGGGTCCGTGTTTGCCCAACTATCTATTTTGTATTGCTTTTAGGAGTTATGAGATTGATCACTGTTCATTATCTTCACTTTTCATCAATGAGACGCGAGTCCGTATTTGCTATTTCTTCTAGTTCCTGTTCTAGTTTGTGTATTTTATTACGTCGTGAATTGCTATTGTGCTTTGCGGAAGATATAGAATAGTTTTTTTTTATCTTCACCTTGCATTTATCAAATTGCAGGTCTCTAGAGGCCAATTAACTTATTTGAATATCTGATTACTCCAAGGTTTAAGAGATGGGAACTCTTATGCTAAAAACTGTTGAAATAAAAACGCATATATGTTTTGAGTGACCTTGACCATGCAGAAATGACTTTCAATAACCTTGGTTCACAAATCAATGTCTCAAGAAACATTTGCGATCAATTCTATCATTTTCTGAATAAAGGTTGAGGATATATGAGCTGGGACGGATGGAAGGACGAACAGACATGACGGCGACTACCTACCCCCCCCCCCCCCCCCCAATTTCTCGGAGAACAAAAAATCCACTACCGACTGGCACATCAAAACTAATTCAAGCGTCAAAAAACCATCACATTGTATTGCTTACTATAAAACCATGGCTAATTGATTTTTTTTCTTATTCCTATTTTTTCGATTTCACGGATCACCATATCATCCCAACGCAATTGAATTTAAGATGGGGTGAACTGCACAACCGGATGTTGGTTATTCGAATTTTCTTTCAAAATCTTATCTTATGGAATACATGGATTAATGCCTGTGTATTAGCTGAAAATAATTCCAAAACTCATTCTGTATTTTGGTTTGTTTTTGTTTTTTTCATATAGCTAACTAATTCCAGACATGAATATAGTCTACAACATGAAAATAGTTTTCAGACACAATTGTAAAATCATTTGTACTTGCTCCAAGATGATTAAAAAATGTAAATTTACCATCTGCATCACCGAGAGTACGCCCATTGTATATCCGTATACTTGTAGAACAACATAAATCTAAAAGCTTTCTACCAAAGCTATTTATCACCAAATCTTGTGATTTTCTCTCTGACATTGGAGAATCAAAATTATATTCTATAACTGATGACAGCATATCATGTAACTCTGTATTCAAAAAGTCATATTCAATAAAATCTGGCTATCGGCGCCTTGCAGGAGGCGTGAAAATGCGCAGCGGGTTAAATAATCATAATAATGGTGGAATTTAAAAAAAATACTTTGCCCCCGATATGCATATTGTTTTTGCAGCTTTTTTTAAGACGATTCCAACGATACCAAACACTACACGCATGCTTTCAATTTCATTTTAAACCTCTTATTCCGTTCTTCGTTGCTTAAATTCACAGTTTAGCAATACTGCTAATGAGTAATGCGGGCAATTCCTATTTAAAACGGAAATTAGTATATATTCAGTAAAGGAAAAACATGCTACACGTAATATGGATATTAATAATTATTGATGTGGTCTCTCTCTGATACATTGTAAGTATTTAGGTACATACTGACTTCATCATGTTATGTTAATAAACATCTAATCAAATTAACACGATTCAAAATAGAAATTAAAGCAATGTCGGTGATAAACCAGTGGCGGGTTTAAAGGGGCGCAGCCGGCGCCCCCCCCCCCCCCCCCAATATTTTTTTTTTCAAATTTAAGGTAAATCGGGGTATATTCTTTAGAAAAATGTACTAAACGTTAAAAGAAGCAATGCTTTATTCCACTCCCGGAGAAATAAATGACAAAATCTTTTGATTTCTTGCATTACTTTATTGGGAGAACTTAATTTGTTCCAAACCCTTTAAAATTTGCGTCATATTATTAATTTCACCTTATTAGAAATGATAGAAAATAGTGCAAATGAGTAAATAGGAGGGATATCTTTAAACTCCTGTAAAATCCCGGAGCTTCTGGGGCTTCGTCCCCTGGGTTCCCATCAGGGCTTGCCCTCAACCAACTGGGGGCTTCAAAGCGGCCCACAGACCCCTTGCCTCATAAGTGCCCCCCCCCCCGTAATCACAATTCCTGGATCCGCCCCGGTTAACATTGGGTCAAATGTTGTCTGACGTGTTTCATAACACGTTAGGTCGTTCTTGTCACACTGATTTTGACTACGGATGAATCCATTTACCTGATCGGGATGTAGGGCTCACGGCAGGTGTGCCCGGTTGACATGGGATGCTTACTCCTCCTAGGCACCTGATCTCACCTCTGGTTTGTCCAGGGGTCCGTATTTGCCCAACTATCTATTTTGTATTGCTTATAAGAGTTGTGAGATTTATCACTGTTCGTTATCCTCACCCTTTTAATTGCTTAATTCGCAATACCCAAGTCAACAGCAGGCTTTCTATGCTTGCCCAATCGATCGATACAAAATTATGTTTGTCCGATCAATCAATATACTTCGACCCGACTAAAAATGGTTTCATTTCCGTGAAGTTGCACCTGAAGAATTCTGATATTGGCAGTTTCCATAATGCCACGTGGTAAAAATTCTTATAGTTGAATAAAAAGAACATTTTTTACAATGCAGCACGTGCTACTTCCCCCGAATACAGGGGAGGCACAACACACCGCGGTGCTCAATTTATAGCGTCAATATGTATAGGTTATGGACTTTGTATGGGACAATATGACGACCGAGTTTTTTGGCGTAAACGGACCGTGCTTGCGCGACAAAAAACGAAGTCGTCATATTTTCCCATACAAAGTCTATAACCTTTTTATCATATACTTTGAATTCCATTTAGAAACGAACAATAATCTTATTTTTTTAAACAATTTCTTTATTAGTTTAAGGTAGGTCTATACTCAAATGGACTAAATCATGAAATAATTGCCTTTACACGATAAATATATATTCCAGTAATAGATACACATTGAAAAATATATCTGTTGACATACTATTGTCATTGTTATTGCTTCTCAAAAGTAAGCACCCAATCAACATTAAGGAAAATGCACTCCCCCTTCTTTATTTTTCTTAATAATGATTATTTTCCCAAACAAATGGGCTGTAATAAGCAACATAGACTATATACCCTTTATTTAATAATATGTAATCATTGATTCTAATAAATTGGAATAAATATTTTCATAATGTACACTAAAATGTGAGCCCAAACATGTTAAAAGAAATACTGTAGGAAATACCATTTGATGTCAATATTGGTCTTTTCCTTAATTTTCATGGACTAAACCTTGAATTAATTGTTTTTAATTTACGGATTATTATCTTAGAATAAGGATTTGTGTAAGAAAATCATATGTTGACGTATTATTTTAGAATCTACAGTACACGACACGACTTTTATACACCCTACCATGGAAAGACCACGGTGGAAAATCACGGAGATACACTGTGTCCTCCGTGTTTCACGGTGTGTGTTATTTGCGAATACACACAGCTGCTAAGAGCTGTTCTGTCCACGGGCGCCTTCCAGGAGATGTGAAAATGTGCCGCAGGCTAAATAACCATGATAAAGGTGGAATTTTAAGAAAAGAAGAAAACTGTCAATACCCCCCCCCCACCTGATACTTGTACTGTTTTTCAGCATTTTGAGCCAATTCCAACGATACCAATCTATGTATTATGTTTTTGGGAAAACCTGGTTTTGATTTTTTTTTTCTTTTAGTCTTCTAATCCCTTTTTTAATGAAAATATTCTTAAATTCTATGTTTAAATAATGCGTACTTGCAGGTAATACCTGTTTTGAATGCAAATTAGTATATTCAGTAAATGAAAAACATACATGAACATCATGTAATAGGGATATTCAATAATTACCGACGTGCTCTTTCTCTCTCTCTCTCTCTCTCTCTCTCTCTCTCTCTCTCTGACAAATGCGCTGTTTAACATAATTACTTCCATCATATTGCGTTATTTATTTTTAAAATCCCGAGTTAATTACATTTGAGAGAGACTTATGTTCAATGTATTTTTATAAAAGAAATGTTCATCGGAAGTGTCTGGATAATGCAATGATTTTTATATAACAAGTATATACCATGCGAATTCCTAGGGTCTTTGTCACAGTATAACTAAATTACGAATAGCTAGTTTATGTTTTGACTTCTTATGAAAAATGTGAAATATATTGGGTCGGCGCGATATCAGATCTAGTCTAAGATCACGGATATCTTGCGCCGACCCAATATATTTCACACTTTCCGCAAGAAGTCAAACACTTCTGTTGATTTCAAATACACGGATTAGCTGACCCCCAATTGTTCTACTGAGGCGAAAATCCCTTCGAATTTGCATGGAATGTACAAGTTATACACAGGTCATTGTTATAGTCATACATCATAGTACCGTTAATCCTACACACATTTTTTTTTATTTAAAAAAACTGACGAAGTATCACCAAACTGCAGATTGAACTTTATAGAGCCCCGTGCAAACATTACTTATATTTTTCAATGTATCAGAAGGGGTATGTTGCCGTTTAAGTTGTGTAAAATTCTTGACAAGCAATAAGATAACAAAAAATGGTGATTAAATTGTCTGATTACAAAATACGCGTGTGTGTATGTGTGGTGGTGGTGGGGGGGGGGGGGGGGTAGTAGTCTGAAACTGTCTCAATTCCCCCTTCCGACTTCAATTTCTTAAATCGCGCAGCGGGTAGGTCGCTACAAGGCTAAATTCTTAACTTTCATATTGCACCTTCTCCGATTATACGTCCCTTTAATCAACATATAAGGATGTAAAACCTCGGTATCAAATGCAGCTAGTTCATGAAAAAAGACTAATATCAATATAAACAGAAATGACTTAATAATTTGCATTTTATTTGCTTATATTCATATACGCTATCGATTATTAAAATCTTTAATTGCTATATGAAATAATTTTGAAATTTAGATGCATTAGATAATGAAAGCAACACCAAGATCGAGAGAGAGGGGGGGAGGGGGGCATTGGTAATAATTAAGATAAAATAAATACAAGCTATACTACAACAGCATTTGGTTTATTGGATAGTTCTTCGATTTTAACCTTCATAGTACATGTTTATGCAAACGAGCTATCTAGGCATTTTTTCCATCTTCGCTAGCCAAGATTTATCGTCAACGAAGACACAGTTGACCCAAAACCCATTGCAAGCGGAGATGAGATGAAGTTCACCCCCGTATTATGTTATAACTGACCAAAACCTAGTACGTTTGTTTTACAACTTTCATTCAGAAGACGCGCAAGTTTGTGAGTCACTGAATAAACGAGAAAACGTCTGCATTTTTATTTCAATCGTTGTCAATTGTATACTTTGTGATATTCCAAGACCACATGTACTCAATTCAATTTATTGGATCTCATCACCATTATGCAATGGTATACAAAGATATAAAGACAAAAAGCTGTTATATATACATTTAGTAAATAATACATGTGTGTAATAAAGTATTTATCAAGTTAGAAAAAACTGTGTTATTATTAATGTGAAGTATGGGCATTCTAGTTAGGGGAGCACGTTTTATTTTATTATTTTCTTAATGAAAGTACGGAGTTTTCTAAAGGTTTGTTTAAAAGTAAAGATATATTTGATTTTTATTTGTTTAGATGATAAAAATTTGATTCTTTGTATTAGCTCTACAACAAGTACACCCCCCCCCCAAAAAAAAATCTTGAAAAATTATACATTATCATATCTTCGTAAGTTATGTGAAGTTTGAGCATATTTACAACCTTTGATAATAATTTGAACAATTCTAAACTATAACTGTTATAACATATACGTGGTTTACAATTTAATACATTTTATCTGAAAAACATATTCTAAAGAAGGTTTTGCACAATGTAAATGTAAACGGAAGTAACAAACTGAATTTTGATGACTTTGCTTATTAATATATGGTCAATGCATATGTGTAATGTATGTTATATCTTATATCCTGAGACAAAGTTTTATATGAATCTCTACAAGTCATGAAATAATTTACATGTACATAAATTGGATGCATGTTATACATGTTACATGTACACGTACATCACTTACACCGGTCTAAGTAGATGCAATCTCAATAAGGAACTAATAGATGCCGCCCCAATAATTTTGAAAAAGGAGAGAGGATGAGGAAAAAATGACAAATTCATGACAGTCGGTGAAATAAAACAAATTATTTGCAGCTGATCTTTGAAGCTTTTGTCAATATCTGTAACATTGTAGCAGCGAACACAACTACGATATCTGTGGTCACTGAAGCAGCGAAATGTGAACATTTCTTTTTTACACGAGCGAACCATGTATTTGTTGATGATAATTTGGAAGCTATTCTAACCCGGATCCTCACAAAAGAAATATTATTATGATGCTCGTGGAAATCTGAATTGTTCTGACCCCCCCCCCCCCCTTTCCCATCTGTCTCCCCCACTTTCTGATGCCCCGCAATTCCAGATCTTGAACATTCGGATAATGTTGTGAATTACGTGGTATAAATATAATAAAGAGTGCCCATTTAGTGCAGTAACTACATAAGTCGCTCACCATAGGCTGAGTTGTATAGATCTCCGAGATGATCGTCTCTAAAGGTCTGGTCTGGTCTGTGACTTGAATACAACTAACTTGACATCTGATCAGTACCGGGAATGTCGAGCCCGATCTTAATAACATCGAATATTACTACATTCCTCCCCGTTTTATTTAAAAGGAGTGTGGATTATAAAACCGCCCAATACTGTTCCACTGATTAAAACTATTTATTAAACACCTTATTTATATTTGCATAATTGTAAACAATCAGAAAATCCGACTGTAAACAGCATCGCCTACAGGTGTTTATATGATTAAAAAGATACATACACATAGATACAAAACCACTGAAATAAAAATATATCAACATAAGCTTAAGATAATGTATTTTGTTTGATTTTCAATCGGAAATCCATTACCCACATCTGATAAATGACCCACATCATCAATACCAATTAGCACCTATGTAAAAGACTTGTATTTCCCCCTGAAAACTTTAAGTTCTAGTGGACTGGGAGGATTTTCAATGTTTGACCTAATAATAATATCAGGTATAAAATTCTCTACCATGTTAAAAGTGTATTAGGATAATGGTAACTATATACTAAATTGAAGTATAAAATGTGTAAATATCTACATACAATAAAATGTCAAAATATGCATACAACCTATATGTTTTAGTGATGTCTATATTCAACACTACAGGCTACACGCATAAATCGCATTTATAAACATATACTGCTATCATGTGTCAGGCAGCCTAAAATGAAGATTATCTTAAAATATTTGATTTTACTATTATTATTTTTAATTGAGTGTTGAACCTTTCTATGTACACACATGCAGACCTCAGGTTCAAAATGACACTCTTTAAAATTCCTATATTACATGTAAAATATTAGGACTATGCACATATTCTGTCAAAATCTGTCAACTGTATGTATCTGGCCTAAATTTATATACATGTATTTGCTAGATTACTATTTCCCAAATCAAACAAATACTGTGGGGTTTTGATACTTTGAACCTAGTGTGTGGTTGTGGCCTTGGTGTATTAGAATCTGCTGAAGAATGGCCTACTTCTCCAGCTATTGAAAGTTTAAAGATTGTTCGGGTGACCTGTGAAATGTTACTGATGATGACCTTGATCTGTAACAATTTCTTGCATAGTGTCCCATTTTCCCACACCGATAACACTCGCTCTCAGATTCAGATGGTGATGGAGATCTGTATGTCTGTTGCTCCTTTTCCGGGGATCTAATCCCTGCCCGTCTTTCTGGGTCATGTAAACTTTTAATGATTTCCTTGATAAGTTTTGCGTGTTCTTGTTGTTCTTCTTCCAGTTCTGTTATCCTAACTTCCAAGGTAGTTGTTTGGTTTGGTGGTGGTGTTCTGTTAGTCATCCGAATGTTTGGTTCCTCTGGTGGTGACTGGGGTGGCTTCTTAAAGGAAACTCTTTTGATTTCTTTTTTCACTCCACCAATAAGCTTTTGGTTTGTGATGGCATTTTTCATATGTCGCATGGCCTCATCTAATGTATTTGGATATTTGTCTAAAGTTACTAATGCGGCACGTTTTTCATTGCAACCTCTAAGGAATGCATCTATAGTGACAGTGCTCATAAAATACTCAGGCATACCCTTATAGCCTTCTGTAGCCAGATCTTCAATTCTTTCTGCAAATTCTTCGATGGTCTCATCTGGATGCTGTTTTATTTCCTGTAGCTGTCTTCTTATAATATGAGGCTGATCTCTCTTGTCGAATCTTTCTTTCATTTGTTGGCATAGTTGGTTAAAATTACTTTGAACTGTGTCAGAGCGGGAGCTAAAGAATTTCAAAGCTTTGTCCCTTAAACATTCTATTAACTTGTCCAATTTTTCAGATTCTGGCCAACTATATTTTTTAGCAATATGATTGAACTGTATGAAATATACTGAACATTCTCCTTCTAATTCTTCAATAATATCATCTTTTTTTTATCTCTCTCTCCAGTTCACTTATAATTTCATCTCTTTTTCTCATCTCTTCTTGGTGTTCCTCAGACATCTGATCTTTCTCACTACCTAGGGCTTTCTCTATGAATGTTTCATTCACTTGATGTTGTGTGTCAACAGAAGTAGATTCAATGTTTGTTTGTTGTGTACCTACTTCTTGTTGGAACATTAAATCTATCTTAATAATGCCCTGATCTAATAAAGGGTCCCAAAGTGTGATTGGAATGTTCTGAATAATTTTCAGATCTTCCAATACTAGTTTTCCCTTGATTTTGCGCTGAGCAATGATTGCCTTAGCTCTTCTTTCCCCAATTCCAGTGATTGATAACAGATCTTCAAATGATGCTTTATTTATATCAATGGGAGAACTAGTGGGGGTAGCCATGATTTAATTATTTACTACCTAAATAAAAAGCATACTCAAAGAAAATTATGGGGGTAGTCCTGATTTTGATTTTTTACCCTCTTAGCCTACACAAAAATGTGGGGACTATTTCCTAACAAACGTATGTATTGATTAAGTCATCAGACACTCCGACGACGAAATCAAGTGTATGCTTGCTAAAAATATGTTCATGTAGGCTATAAACAATGACAAAAAATACACAAAGAAAGTACAAAAAATGCAAAATACCACGTAATTGTATTAAATAATTCCTAGTGTATGGTTTACACCAAGAATAAGATATCCCAGTGTAACGTTTTACACCAAGACAAGGAACTTCTCAATAAAGAAATTCAAATTTGGCGCCAAAGTAAACGATCGGCGTGATTTTATAAAACCGACTTTTGACACCAATGTTGTGAATTACGTGGTATAAATATAATAAAGAGTGCCCATTTAGTGCAGTAACTACATAAGTCGCTCACCATAGGCTGAGTTGTATAGATCTCCGAGATGATTGTCTCTAAAGGTCTGGTCTGGTCTGTGACTTGAATACAACTAACTTGACAGCTGATCAGTACCGGGAATGTCGAGCCCGATCTTAATAACATCGAATATTACTACAATAATATAAAACTTTTACATACATGAATAGTCAATGTACACTGAATGCCTCACGGACATGTACAAAGTAATTGACACACCCTCATCCATGCACCAAAATATTGTTTGTTCTCCAAACAGTTTTTTTTCTTCTTCTAAAGCTAAAATCATCTCTATCTCCCTCTTTTAAACAAAAAACACACCACAAAATCTCAACTAGAGATTTGACTGATAAGAAGATAAGAACACCCAGGAAGGAATTGATATCGAATATTCATATCTCGTATCGCCATGTAAAAATCGTTAAAATATCACAGTTCGGAAAACGGAAGCGTGGTTCCGCATTTACATTTGATTGTCACGTAGGCCGAGTGTAGGTCTACTTTAACCGAGTAAAATATGAAAAACGCAAAAAAATTGAAACTTAACGGCGTATAGTAACGGCTTTTTTTTATTGATTGTGACGTAATGTTTGCGGAGCGGAATCTTTCCGGGTATATATCGCGTGATATATGCCCGCAAACTTAAAAAGGAAAAAAAGAGATGAAATTGAAAATATATAATAAAAATATTTACTATATCTTATTGTACATGTAATTAAGTGCCAGTTAAGGGTTTTTCTGTAATTGATGAAAACTAATGTGACTGAAAAGTAAGTTTAGTCATTGATTTCATTTATGTGTCTATCATATAATTTTTCGCAGGCAATATTGGCTCATGATGCAACACATTCTGTAAATATATTAGTCATCTACTTATTTAGAACAGGATCAAGATATCTTTAGCATACCATCAATTTTTCAATATTTTGAACGACCAATACACAAATAGATATGTGGAAATTGCATGCGTAACCAACGCATTATATTAGCGGATCTAGAAGGTCGAGGGGGTGGGGGTACAGGGGTTGTAACACACACACCTTTGATTTTGGTTTTTAAAAGAGAGTGCGAGAGAAAAAGAGCGATATTGGAGTATGTATTAATATTTCTTTGGGAACATCATTACTGCATTGTATTGATAGTAGTGTAAACTCTAAATTTCAATAGTTAGGGGAAGGGGGGGGGGGGTAAAAACCCCTGTAAGTTTACGTCATCCGAAATCGATTTTCACTCACTGATTATTATCATTCTTTTCAACATCCATCAGACAGGGCCGTAAATTAACCTTCAATTTGGAGGAGGCAGGAAATTAGGCGGGGGTCTGCACATTTTGTGCACACTGAACACGTTTCGTGCAAAATCCTTGATTCTAGGGCCTTCTAAGATGTTGCTTGACTAACTCATTCTAAAAGAAAGATTTGGAATGCTTTTTAAGGGAGGTATCATGTTCTTAGTTATTGGAAACAACATAAATTCTAATGAACTTTAAATTTTATTTTATTTTTTTTTGGCTCAAAAGTTGGAGGAGGCAGCTGCCTCCTCCGCCTCCATGTAATTTACGGCCCTGTCAGAGTTTTTTTAAGGGAAACTATGTAACCAACGCATTATATTAGCGGACCTAGAAGGTCGAGGGGGTGGGGGTACAAGGGTTGAAAATGAAAATGAAAACTATGTAAATTTAGTATTTTTTGTCATACATTGACTTTTGATCACACCCTTTAGTAATAAACGTTGTAAATTCCTTTGTCATTTCAAAAACTCTTCACATAGTTTTTATTTGATAGCTAACGTATAAAATCCAAATGCAGACGATAAAAAAGAAACATATCATGATATCAACATGTACACCCCTCGATAATTTTCTAGACCCGCGTCGGACAATGCCAATTACATGTAGGCTACATGCACAATGAAACCGTATCTTATGTAGTCTTTCCGATGAAATCTGAGTTAGGTTTTTTTTTTTTCGTGTGCGATTCAATATTTTGAAAATATTTTTTGATTCAAATCAACTTGATATACATTAAACCTGCACTGAGTGACGTAGCATTAGGATTAGCCCCACACGTTTTCGAGATCATTCTTTTTGCCGCTATTATCACAGGCAAAGTTTGTCATTTTTTAGGCCTGCTCGTGATATTTCTTTTAAATATTAATAGTGAATTGTAGTGGAAATATATAGTTGTAATCAAATTAACCGAAGACTTGAAATAAAGTATCAACCCCTGTCCTCTTACCCCCAAAATTTTGGATTTGAGTTTTTGATTTCATTTTTGAGTTTTGCGAGATAAGAATATTCAGACAATTGTGAAACCAACTTCTTCTCCGGCTGCCCCTCCCTCTTTCCAGGTGACCGTTGTTTATTGCAGATTACTTTTAAATGTTTCGGGATTCATATTGTATTAGAACTTGTACAGAAATAAACATTTGTTTTTCCTCAACCCAACAATTTATTTTTTTTTAAATGGCCGCCTCCGGTCAAGACGGTGTTTTTCAGCAGATTAAGGATTTTCGCGATTCAACGACTTTCCAGCATGTCAATACAACGCGAGATTGTCAGCGTTCGTCTAAGGATAGCTGCTTGCCAGTTGCCTCAATAGCCTGCAATGGCGACTTTGCGTTTTCACGTCGCAAACAGTGAGCAGTGATTGTTATGAAGTCAATCACCATTACCCAATGCAAACTACATATATGTAACAACTGTGTCACTTTGGTCTGTTCACAGGTGTCTACTTTTCATGATAATGTATTCAACAAATGCATTAATTTTTTCTCAACCCAACAATTTAACAAAATTCTTGGCAAAATTTAACGATATTCAATGTAATGCTCCAGGTGGACATGTTATGACCGTGTCCAATTTTCGTGCAGTCCGTGTACGTACAGCTTGATATCACACGTCGCTTGTCAAACACTATTGATTTTTTTTAGTGTTCCAATTATAGAATGTTCGCTATGATAAAGTATCTAGTGCAAACGTCATGACATTCAAAAATTATAGTCGGATATATTACATTAAATACCACTAATTATTTTTTGTGGTCATAATAATATGTATGAAATAGATATATAAGCGACGTCATTCTTGATTAGAGCACTTCCGTGGTACATGTATGTAACAGGCACCTGTCCCGCAGACACGCATGCGACTTCTCCAAACTTATAACATAGAATGGGCTCATAATTAACCGATAACCAGTGAGTTGTTAAAGGCACACTTTGTGATATTTCAACCCTACATGTAAACATGTATACAGACAAACCAGTAATTGTCAAATTCAGTGAATATTTAGTCAAAACTTTCAGAAAAAGAAGTGATGCTTTAAAACTGCAAAAATCATTATAGTTAATTATTCATATGTTGGTATAATACTGATATTGTCCATGTACTTGTTTTTGTACATCTGATTCGCAATTCATATATGTATGTACTCGTTTCCCCAACATGCCACATGTAGTTTGCAGTCCATGTAACCTGTTGTTAATGTTGTAATCTTTATTTGAAAATTCCTTCTTTTTAAGCTGTCTTGCTGTTATGCCCTCCAGGCCCAACATTGGAATAAACTTATATTATCTTATATAGCCATTGATGGCGATTAATTCTCGTAAACCAATGTACAAAATAGTGGATCTAAATCATCTATTCGTAATTACCATGGAAACTACAAGTTATAAGATATATGGCGCACTATATCTCTCCAATTGATAAAATTGTCGTAAAAATTTTTATTTATCGAGTCTTCATTACACTACAGTGTTTTTTTTTTCCCTTTTCTAGCTCGACAATGTTAAACACACATATGGGGGGTCCAACATCCAAGTTTGATAGAAAATGAACTACATTGACCTATTTCTATGCATTTGTAGTCGTAAAACATCAAGTTATATTACCGGGAACATATTGCGAAACATTGTGCGTGTCCCTCCACCCCACCCACCCGAAAAAAGATTATGCGTTTATTGCAAGGCAATACCACCGTCAACATCAATAATGCATTTATAAGGTCATAACCGAAAGACCCGTGATTATCACTTCTAAAAGTCAAGCGTTTGGTGAACAAGCAATCACTACCTATGTTAACGTCTTTGGTTTGACGCGACCATAGCACGAGCGAAGCTCAAACTCACGACCTCCGTGTCATGAACCAAATCTAGCCTGGTACCCGAGGCCTTCCGATGTTCAAAGAACGAAGGCCAGGCATAGGATGTCGAATGGATTCTTCCACTGATCAAAATCCAATATGGCGGACTCAATGGTAAGTAATGGGAATGTACGTAAATGAGCGTATCATGGCTTAATTAGCTGTGTCACTTTCGATTTTATGCCATTAGTTGCCAGATACAGACCTTAGGAAATGTCTAATACTTGGTTTTCCATGTGACACGCTTGTTTGATATAATCTTATCCCTTTGTTTTCAAGTAAATTGGTGATTCGCCAACTCGCATATTTTTCACGTGTGTTAAATTAAATCTAACCGTCTCACTTCGTTTTTTCTACTATTGATGGGTTGTATTGGGTTGCTGGCGAAGATATATACTGAGTTTTATAGATGACACGCACCAGTTTTCCTATTTTGAACCGACAATTATTTCAGATCGAATTTCCTCGGAAGGCCTCGAGTATCAGGCTAGAATCAAATCTAACCACTGAGACCACGTGATTAGCTAGATAGTAAAAATAATGACGGTGATACAAAAGTATGCATCTAGTCTGGAAAAGATTCTTTATTTCAATGATTCTATAAAGTCAGAGGTTCCTCCCATTCTTTGTGCACTGGTATGTAGGGTGAGACTTTCTCATGTACCCCTCAGAAAACATTCATCCCAAAATCATGATTCCTGAAAAAGAAAAAAAAAATCAATATGAATGATCATTTCCTGTAGCTCTAGACAGGATATGGTTTGAATACATAAACCGTTTGACAATCCGTCCCTCCCCCTTTCTAAATTTGTTTAGGGTTCCTGAATAAAAATAATATGTTACTCGTCTTAATAAAAGAAGAAAACAAGCAGAGGGACGGGGTCAGACTTCCCGATGTCCTGTATCTGCAGACTCCACACCTGACATTATTTTATAGAAAGTTTTTCTTGACTTACATCTTTCTGAAAATAAACCGATAATTATTTCTCCCAGAAATATACTACTTGATCGTATTCGGTAAACGCTCTAGAGATTAACTCACACCAAACACAAGTGTCTGAGTTTGAAGATAGAAAGAGTTTAAAATTACAATACCCCCCCCCCCCCCCCCCCCCGGTTTCTAGAATGTGAAAGTTTGCCGAAACCTTTCCTTATCTATCAGTTGACTAGACACGTTTACATTTCAATACGTTTATTTACAAATATGAAAAATTGCTAAGTTACAAACAACAACTGCTGTAGTTATCCATATACATATTTACATAGAAGATTTTTCTCCCTCGGTCTACTGATTAATACCGCTAAACAACGACCCGAGTGGGGTACAAACTGGTGTAAATATTCCGATATCTGGAAATTATAATTGAACATCCGTTCGCCCTTTCAAGTTGAAACTGAAATTCACGGAACATTAATTATGAAAAGGTCAAGTAAACAGCTGTGGCGGATCTAATGACGGAACTTGGGTAGTTGCTACCACCACCAAAGCTTGTTTTGATCCGCCCGAAACAGGTAACTGATTTGTTTGTCTAAAGACAAATACATTTCTATATATGTATTTCATATATACCCCATCCGTTATAAATGTATTAATTGTTTACATTAAAAAGTTTAAGTGGCTATGTAAATGGAGTTTGGTTCATTTGCGTAAATGATCGCATTTCCCGTTTAAATCACGTGACAGGACGGAAGGTCTACATATATATAGTGGAGCTGGGCCCGCACATTAAATTCACTCATCATCATCAGGTCAATATACCAGGACGAGGCGGCTGTACAGAGGGCGTGTAGGATATTTACAGGTTAGACATCATTATTTTACAATACGCATTGCACAACAACTAAAATGTTAGAAAGGTATCGGAAAATTGTTTTAAATAAGTATAATTATTAAGATATGCTTACCAGTGAGCATCTTAATTTCATGTAGTTCAGAGCGCAGAGGAGGAGGGGATATCTATCTGTATTAAACATGTCATGATCGCAATATATTAAAAACAAATCATTTATGATAAATGAATAAAATAAATAAAAAGTCAGGCTTTTAGTTTATATCATATTTTAATTGATCAAAATTGGAATAAGTTTCGCCAATTCTGTAGAAATTAACCCATTCTTCCTTTGTGTATATTTCCTGTATGCTACAAAGAAGAATTCTGAAACCTAGACAGCCATTTCTTATTTTGTGTAATACATGTACAGATTTTAAAGTCACATTGGAAGATGCCTGCTTGTATCGAGATAAAACCTTGATACATTATTTATTACTACCAAATCAGCATTTAATGTAAATATATCATTTTAACCAGTTCAAATTAATATTAAAGCTCATTAATTTCCTTTATTGACAGTAAACTACTCGTGACCCCTGACCCCAGAGATGGACCCGCGTGCTCAGGACGTTCTACTGTGTGACCTCTGTGAAACTGACCCCCTGCAGTATTGCTGTGAACATTGCGATATCAATCTTTGTACTGACTGTGTCAGTAAACATCTCTCAGATTCCTCTGAAAAACACAAAATCGCATCCTATCATTTACACAAAAAGTTTACTCCTAAATACTCAAAATGTCTGAAACACGCCGACAAAGATTGCGAAATGTACTGCGGGAGCTGTCACATTCCTGTGTGTACTACCTGCATCTCCTCAGGTAAACACAAAGGCCACGATATATCAGATATTCTGGAAAAACTCGGCTCTAACAAACAACGCATACAAAAAGATTTAGAAGAACTCGAGAATGAGATTTACCCCCGATATAAGGACATTTCCTCCGCTGTCCAAACTGAGAAAGCCGAAGTAGAAACGAATTACGAAAAACTAGCCACAACTGCTGACCAACAAGGAGAAGTCTGGCATCGCGAGGTCACCGCCACTGTCAACAAACGGAAAGCAGACATTGTAGAGACAAAAACTAAACATCTCTCTCTATTAGATAAACACGCGGATGAAATCACGCACAGAATGACTGAAATCAACCAGGTCATTCTAGAAATGAAAAACATCCTGGACACCAACGACATCTCCTTAACATCAACTTACAGATCTAGAAATAATGAATTCAATAAACTGCCTCCTAAAATCAAAGTTACATTACCAAGCTTATATCTTCCAACAATTAACACAGAAACACTTAATGAGATGTTTGGTTCATTATCCTCACTCTCCGTTACAACAGTCAAACCACTGCTTGATGAGCCGCGACTTATCGCTACCATAGACACTGAGTATACACAACTATACAGTGTTAGCTGTCTGAGTGAAGATCAAGTCTGGACATGCGGGTATAACAACACCATGAAGTTGCTCAACCTCCAGAGTAAACTACTGACATCAATACAAACCAAGTCGGGGAACGAACCGTGGGACATAGCAGTTACACGGGACGGAGATCTTGTTTATACTGACTTTATAAATAAAACTATAAACTTAATTAAGAATAAACAGATACAGACCGTGATCACACTACAGGGGTGGAGACCTCTCTATGTCTGCGGTACCACGGCTAAGAATCTCCTGGTTACCATGATCAGTGATGATAGAAAACAATCCAAAGTCGTGCGTTACTCCGGATCCACAGAAAAACACAGCATTCAGTTTGATGATCAGGGTCGTCCTCTCTATTCATCTGGTCCTTTCACTAAATACATCAGTGAGAACAGGAACCTGGATATCTGTGTGGCTGACCGGTCAGCTAGTGCAGTAGTGGTGGTCAATCAGTCAGGAAAACTCCGATTTAGATACACTGGTCATCCCTCTAATACCGAGCAATCATTTACTCCAGTCAGCATCACTACAGACAGCCAGAGTCACATCCTGACAGCAGACCGTGACAATCACCGTATCCACATCCTAGATCAGGACGGACAGTTCCTCCGTTACATTCACTGTCATTTAGAATTTCCATGGGGTTTATGTGTGGACATCAGAGACAACCTCTTTGTGGCTGAGCGTGACACTGCTAAAGTGAAGAAAATCCAATATCTATAAACACAGCGTTAATCCACATCTCAACAGTGTTAATTACATCTACCAACACAGTGTTAATTTCATATCTCCAGTGTTAATCACACATTGTCAACTTCCCACATTTATGTAGCAATATTCCATAATCACCTGCATATGGTGTTTATATATCTCAACTGATTCGATATGCAAGAGCTTGTTCTGGGTATAGTCAGTTTTTAAATCGAGGTAAGCTACTGACAAACAAGTTGATAGTACAGGGATTTCAACAGTCTCGATTGAAGTCAGCATTTCGCAAATTCTATGGTCGTTATAACGATCTAGTTCGTCAATACAACCTCGCATTGGGTCAAATGCTGTCTGACGTGTTTCATACCGATTGTTAAACCGTTCTTGGCACACTGATTTTGACTGCGGATAACTCCGTTTACCTGATCAGGATATGGGGCTCACGGCGGGTGTGACCGGTCAACAGGGGATGCTTACTCCTCCTAGGCACCTGATCCCACCTCTGGTGTGTCCAGGGGTCCGTGTTTGCCCAACTATCTATTTTGTATTGCTTGTAGGAGTTATGAGATTGATCACTGTTCGTTATCTTCACCTTGCATCTACAAGGTTCTGTGTTGATTACCGTAATAAACACGATGTTAATTACAGTCCTGTGTTGATTACAGCTGTGTTAATTGCACCAGTGTTTGAGATTAACTTGCGCATTGACAGTAAATTTGTGTTTGTTTATGAGTGTTTGATTGAACTTTATTTTGTTTGCTATCTGTGATATGTTTCAATGTATATATTATAGATAAACATGATTTAGTGTACAGTCTTATTTTATTACTGTCAGTACAGATAGATAAACATGATTTAGTGTACAGTCTTACATTATTACTGTCAGTACAGATAGACATGATTTAGTGTAGTCTTACATTATTACTGTCAGTACAGATAGATAAACATGATTTAGTGTACAGTATTACATTATTACTGTCAGTACAGATAGATAAACATGATTTAGTGTACAGTATTACATTATTACTGTCAGTACAGATAGATAAACATGATTTGGTGTACAGTATTACATTATTACTGTCAGTACAGATAGATAAACATGATTTAGTGTACAGTATTACATTATTACTGTCAGTACAGATAGATAAACATGATTTAGTGTACAATCTTACTTTATTACTGTCAGTACAGATAGATAAACATGATTTAGTGTACAGTCTTACATTACTACTGTCAGTACAGATAGATAAACATGATTTGGTGTACAGTATTACATTATTACTGTCAGTACAGATAGATAAACATGATTTAGTGTACAGTATTACATTATTACTGTAAGTACAGATAGATAAACATGATTTAGTGTACAGTCTTACATTATTACTGTAAGTACAGATAGATAAACATGATTAAGTGTTCAGTCTTACATTATTACTGAGTACTTACTTAGATTTGTAGCACTGTAACATAGAGTGACCACAAACGTCCGGTCTCCTTCACAGATCTTCAGATACAAGGTCACAGTCTTCTGTTTGTCACGTCGATAAACAAAACGTATCTAAATCTCCACAACTCTACAAAATAAACACTCACAAATTAAAATCATGACTAAATGAACCGGTAATTAAGAATTACTCTTTACAAAAGGACAGATTTAGTCTGTTATAACAATTAATTAGAGCCCCTGTTATATAGGCGGGAGCCCTATAGTGATCAGCATGTGTGTCTGTACATTGACTGGGCTTAGTACGTTACAATTAATTAGGGCCCCTGTTATATAGACGGAGCCCTATAGTGATCAGCCTTGTTACGCCATGTTTCGTCGTTTCAGCACGTTTGGTAGCCGACGAACTTTCATTCCGCACGTATGGTCAAAGGAACTGGACATAGGAATATACTGTCCGTTCAATATCTTGAGAACCCTTTGTTTGACAGACATCAAACTTGGTACACTGCTACATCTTCAGGCAAAAATGACCCCTATTGATTTTGAGGTCACATGTTTAAATGTCAAAGGTCAAACTGGACATTGGAATATACTGTCTGCTCTATATCTTGAGAATCCTTTGCTTGACAGACATCAAACTTGGTACACTGGTACATCTTCAGGAAAAGATGATCCCTATTGATTTTGAGGTCACATGTTTAAAGGTCAAGGGTCAACCTGGACATTGGAATATACTGTCCACTCAATATCTTGATAACCCTTTTGCTTGACAGACATCAAACTTAGTACACTGGTACATCTTAAGGAGAAGATGACCCATATTGATTTTGAGGTCAAAAGTCAAATGTTGAACTGGACAAAATAATATATTATCTCCTATATTTTACGAATTATTTGCTTGATTGACACCAAACTTGGTACACTTGTACTGCATAAGGAGTAGATGACCCCTATTGATTTTTAGGTCACATGGTAAATATACTCTTGACATAGGAAGATATTGTCTGCTCAATATTTTGAATTGATGATACTACTATCAATTAAATGATGTGTGTGTATACATGTAACCCTTTTCAATTTTGCACCATGGGGGGCATATGTGTTTTACAGACATCTCTTGTTTTGTGGAGTGTTTGTATGGGTATTGAAGATGTGCACGTGGGATGGATTTTGATTTAATTGAGAAAATTACAGGTTGTTGAACTTAGTCTATTTGAAAATTAATATTCTATGGAGGGTACATAATTTGTCCGCCCTACTCCTCCCACAGTTTTCAAGTGAGGACCTTCTTATTTTGTGGAGTGTTTGTATGGGTATTGAAGATGTGCATCTGGGGAAGGACTTTGATTTTCTTCCATTTTTGAAAAAAAAAATTCAGGTTGTTGAATTTGTCCATTTTGAGGAAATCTAGATTTTTAACCTAATACACTTTGTTCATATGGAAGTTTAATGGCTGATAATACCTGAAGCAAAGTTATACAAATTATAGCACAAGAAAAACGCCCTATGTAAGCATTTCACGGGCTTATTATGTACCGTTTGTGTTACTCTTGTTGGAAAAAGGGCAATATCTCAAGAACCTCTTGGCCAATTTTTGTCAAATTTGTCACAGGATATTCTTGGCCCAAGGGCTTTCATTTGTACTAAAACTAGGGTTGTGACCCTTTAACAAGGGGAGATAACTAGGAAAATGCAAACAAAAGTAGTGGTTTCTAAAAAATATTTTATTCTCAAGAACCACTGCGCAAATTATCATTAACTTATGCATAAGGATGAAGATAGGTTGTAGATAAAAAAAATATTCAAGGCATCATCCTGGGGCAAAGGGTGTGGTCTCAAGGTCACTTCAAAGTTGACCTTAAATTTTGTTTTGTTAAAACTTTGATATTTCGTTTAGTATAAGGACTAGGATTATCAAATTTTGTCAGTTGATGCATCTTAGGATCTAATATAATGTTGTTTCAAAAGTAGGTCATGGTGACCTACTTTTTGAATTTCGCAGGTAATTATTATTAAGTGGATTTTGATATATCTCTTGGACACTTTTGAGCCTTCTCAGTTGATGGATCATGGGACCTTGAAATGCGTCATGTGAAAAGTATGTCACCATGACCTACTTTCTGAATTTTATGGCTAATCATTTATGAATACATTTTAGGTTGTTATATCAGATAGCGAGAGCTTTAGAATCATTAAACCTTGTACGTTCATGCGTCTAGAGGCCTCGAAACATATTTATGAAAAAAGTAGGTCACAGTGACCTACTTTTTGAATTTTGCAGACATTCAAATTTCACATTTTCAATTTTAGATGCATATTTTGGACACTATGAAAGCTAGGATCATCAAACTTTATCAGTTGATGCATCTTGCGTCTTCAAATTTTGCTGACCAAAAAGTAGGTCACCGTGACGTACTTTTGGAATTTGACTGCTATATTTGAATATTTCAGATACTATTTGACTTACAATTATCAAACCTTGTCAGTTGATGCATGTTGAGTCTTCGGAGTGTGTTGACTAAAAAGTAGGTCATCGTGACCTACTTTTGGATTTTGACGGCTATATTTGAATATTTCAGATACTATTTGACTTACAATCATCAAACTTTGTCAATTGATTGTCTTGAGTCTTCAGAGTGTGTCGACCAAAACGTAGGTCACTGTGGCCTTCTTTTGGAATTCGACGGTTATATTTGAATACTATTTGACTTGTCAGTTGATGCATCTTGAGTCTTCAGTGTGTCGACCAACAGTAAGTCACCGTGACCTACTTTTGGACAGTTACATTTAAATTTTCAGGGACTTAACATCATCAAACTGTGTTAATTGATGTATCTTGGTTAGTGAGACTTTTTGCCTGTTCTACAATGTATCAGAAGAGTAATTCTAGGCCCATGGGCCTCTTGTTCGTATTCGAAACAGCTCTTTAAACCTTCGACATGTTTCAAGTGTGCAGAGAATATGCCTAATCTTGCATTTCATAAATGTGGCGTAAAAGGGTAGGCCTACAAGAGGAGAGAGTGCACAAAACATGACATGATATACCCACAAAACTGTGGTATTCCTCCATAGACCCCTACTCTTCAACATGTCAGAGCTATCCCCACGCTGTCCTCTAATCACCCCATCTCTCTCTCTCTCTCTCTCTCTCTCTCTCTCTCTCTCTCTCTCTCTCTCACGCAAACATACACACAGTTCTCTCCTTCTCTCGTCCACGGCAAATTCAACAACAGAGATAATTCAATAACAGAGAGAAAGAAAATTGTGTTTGGGCTAAATACTGGCTTTAAAAAATAATGGCTCTATGTTAAGATTAAAACTGTGCACGTAGTGTTGTTTATTTTCTTATCAGTCAAACAAGTAATAACATTTATTTGCAATTATTGAAAGAAAATTATAATAATAACAAAGTACATGTACTTACCCAGATAAGGTGAACAATATTGCTTTTATAAGATACCTTATATAATTTATAAAATATCTTATAAGAGTTAATGAGATATCTTAAATCAAAAATATTAATAAGACATCTTATAAGGTTTATGAGATATATTGTATACTATATAAGATATCTCGTATAAAAAAAAAACATATTAAGATATTTCATATCTTTTATAAAATGTCTTATAGCATTTATGAGATATCTTTTAAGAGGAATAAATGTAAAAACGACGTGCCATAAGGATGGTATGTTAGAGTATTGTGTTGCTAAATTGTTGCAACTCGTGTGTTTGCAAAATAAATTCACATCAAATTCCATCCAGAAATGCCCAGATTTTTTGTCTGTTGGCTTTGTATCGTACTTGACTTGTGTCACAAATGTGTGCACGTATGTGCGTGTGTAATGCAAAACAAACTTTATTACATATGAAGCACACACATACCCACGCATATATATGCACATGCATGTACACACACATACGCCCACACACTCACACCGTCACTCAAATACACACAGACACGTACAAACAAACACACAAATGAACACACACCCTTTTTGCAAAACAAAAGCAAAGTTGGGGTTTGGGACAGGGGTCTTGGGTGGCGACCATTCGTGCTCGGGTTTGGCCTAAAATTGACGACCATTCGTGTCCACCCTGATGGCACATTCGATCGCCGGGCGACGATACGTGCGGCATGTTTGGTCGCTGGCGACGAAACGTGCAGCACGAATGGTCGTCGGCGACCAAACGTGCCGCACGTATCGTCGCCGGGCGACCGAACGTGCCATGGCGACCAAACGTGCCGTAACACCGCCTGTGTGTCTGTACATTGATTGGGCTTAGTGCATTTCAACAATTAATTAGGGCCCCTGTTATATAGACGGGGGCACTATAGTGATCAGCCTGTGTGTCTGTACATTGACTGGGCTTAGTCCATTACAACAATTAATTAGGGCCCCTGTTATAAACGGGAACCCTATAGTGATCAGCCTGTGTGTCTGTACATTGACTGGGCTTAGTCCATTACAACAATTAATTAGGGCCCCTGTTATAAACGGGAACCCTATAGTGATCAGCCTGTGTGTCTGTACATTGACTGGGCTTAGTCCTCTACAACAATTAATTAGGGCCCTTGTTATATAGGCGGGAGCCCTATAGTGATCAGCCTGTGTATCAGCGCATTGACTATGCTTAGTCTATTACAACAATTAATTGGGACCCGTTATATAGACGGGATCGTTATTGTGATTATCGTCATGGTCTTGACCTTGGAATTTGACCTAATTAAGACAATATCTTCTGACCTATTTAAGGAAGGGATTTCACATTCTATATGAAGATTTCTTATGAAAAAATCTTTCATTTGATGCAGTGGTTTTTTTATGTCATGGGGTTGGACCCACTTTTAACAATACTGCACCTAACAATATTGCCTGAATTATATAAGATATAGCATTCATATGTTGTGTATGAATTCATGATAGCAATTCTTTTCATTTGATTCCATGGGTATGTTTTACCTATGACCTTGGCATTGGAATATGATCCAATTTTAACAACACCTAACCTAGGCAATATCTCCTGTACTAATTAAGGTTGAAGTTTCGTGTTTTGTACATACATTCCTTATGACATGACTTTTGATTTGAAAGTATGATCTTTGACCTGGTGATCGAGTTTGACTCAAATCTCCAAAACATTAACCTTGCTCAAAACTTATGAATGGTGAGTGATGACTTTCATATATCTTACGTGCAGTCCTTGTAGCAAGACCCTTTTGCAACAAAGTTTGTGACATCATTTATTAGCTCACCTGAGCTGAAAGCTCAAATGAGCTTTTGTGATCATCTGTTGTTCGTCTGTCTGTAATCTTTTTCACATTTTTGAATTCTTCTCCAAAACCACTAGGCCAATTTTAACCAAACTTAGCAAAAAGCATCCTTAACTGAAGGTGATTAATGTTTGTTTAAATAAAGGGCAACTCCCTTCTCCAAAGGGAGATAATCACGGAAATGCAAACATAGATTTGGGTCATTCAAAAATCCTCTCAAAACCACTGCGCCAGGAAAATTGAAATGTACATGA
The DNA here is from genome assembly GCF_947568905.1 of Ostrea edulis. Classification (NCBI taxonomy): domain Eukaryota; kingdom Metazoa; phylum Mollusca; class Bivalvia; order Ostreida; family Ostreidae; genus Ostrea; species Ostrea edulis. Next base: position 4,331,400 of record NC_079173.1, on the reverse strand, counting down.
AAGCTTCCTAACTTAGTGCAGGTTCAAGTTTGTTCAAATCGTGGCCCCCGGGATACAATAGGAGATCAAAGTTTTACATGCAAGTATATAGGAAAATCTTTAAAGATATTCTCAAGACTTTCTGACCCAGGAAAGTTCAAATGGACATGAAAGCTTCCTGATATAGTTCAGATTCAAGTTTGTTAAAATAATGGCCCCTGTGGGTAGGATGGGGCAACAATTGGGGATAAAAGTTTTTCAAGCAAGCTTACAGGGGGAGGGGTCGTTTTAAATTCTTTAAAAGAGTCACTGGGCCAGAAAAGTTCAAATCTACATGAAATCTTCCTGACATAGAGTAGATTCAAGCCTGTGCAATTCAGGGTAGTTTGGGGCCAGAGTAGGAGATCAAAGTGTTATATGCTGATATATATAGGACAAATGTTTGAAATATCTCTTGAACTATTGAAGCTAGGGCTTTCATATTTTGTGTATACATTATCGAAATATCTTCCTTGTGTATAACCGTCACGGTGGTCTAGAGGCAGAGCGTTTGCCCCTCATGTAGAAGGTCAGAGTTCGAATCCTGGCTGCGACAGACCAAAGTTGTTAAAAACAGGTAGTGATAGTTCCATCGCCAAACGCTCTGCATCAGGTGTCAATGTCACGGATCCTCAGAGATTACCTTATATACGGATGTCCCGTGTCACAGTAGGTGTGGTACACTAAAGAACCTCACTGCTCAAAAGCCGTAAGAGCCGAACATAGGCTTACATTTGAAGTCCTTCAACGGTCTTGGTGACATCTCAATATGAGTGAAAAATTATCGAGAGGGACGTTATACAAACTACAATCGATCATCCTTTCATGTTAAGCAATGCCGTGTGATCTTCTGACCTTGACCTGGAGGTTTGACCTTTCATTTCATAACCTGATCTGTGACTTTGTGATCTTGGAGCTGACCTTATTGCAAGAAAACATAACTTAAATTTATCTGGAACTATTTTAGGTGGGGCTTTTGTATTATGTATGTAGTTTATTTATGACAAGGTCTTCTACACACTAGTGTTTTATCTTTTGACCTTGGAGTTGGCAGGTTTTCAAAAATAGTCCCTGACCTATTCAATTTCTCCTGAACGATTTCAGGTAGGACTTTCATATTTTGCTCACACACACACACAATATATATATATATATATATATATATATATATATATATATATATATATATATCTTTATGACAAGACCTTATCATTTTGTGAGGTTGGACCTTGTGACCTTGACATTAGAGCTGAACCTACTTTTTGTATATTTGACCTATTCAATATCTTCTGAACTATTGGAGACAGGCTATCACAAAATCTCACTTGAGCTTTCAGCTCAGGTGAGTTAACAAAGAGAAGACAGTGCATGGTTTACACCGAAAATTAGAGCACCTCGCACCGCCCTTTCGAGACAGAATTTGACTAACCCGTTTGATTAAGTATTTGTGAGGCACGGGCTGCTCTCCTGTCTAGTTGAATGACCAAGGTGTTGATCAGAATCTGTTGAAGTCCAGCAGACTGACCTCAGTGTGGTTCCTGGGATATGAGAAGAACTCCATACATCCAATCACCTCCCTATATTATACCGCTATTTCTTACACCAGTAAAGTTTGACCATCTATCAAAAGAAATTTCCAAATAAAGACAATGTAAGATGATAAGAATCCTCCAATAATTGCCTATGTGCTTGCTTTGTATGTACTTAAAAAAAGAATATTAATGGTGCAATGTTTCATTCTACGCGATTAAAAATGCCTGTTTGTTTTAGGTCCCTATGATGAATATATTTCACTCATATTGAGACATCACGAGCTGAAGGTGAAGTTAAACAAATTTATACCTTTGCATAGTGTCCAGGGCTGTATCAGTGAGGAATCTTTAACGTGTTAATGCATGACACAACATGGTACCTCCATTTTAAAAATTACATCAAGCTACCGGTATGTATATATATTGAAGGCCCTACCATTGAACTACTGTGACTGGTAGAGTTGGGTACCGCAGAAAATAAAGGTACCATGGTATTTGCAAATTACCGCGATACATACCACGATATACCGCAGATTTCATCTTTTAATATCATGATTCAATTTTAGTGGATTTTAAATGTGAATTATTGTATATAATGAGAAGTTATTAGTTTATTGATTGTAAATTGCATTTAATTTATTCATGAATATAAATAATAAGGAAAATATCTAAATTTATTTTGAAACCAGTTAACAGAACAAAAGTTTAATCCAAACATAAAAGCATATAGTACATACTATATAGCAGTGTCTCTGTATCATGACTAGAATCAACTGTGACAAGACTACCGACTGGAACGACTATAAAAATAACTAATAGGGGGAAACCTGTGGAATTTATTTGACACGATCTTAAAGTCTAGAAGTTATTAAGAGTCGCGAATGACGAGAATTTCTACATGTAGGATATGCCTGTCCACTTCTCTAAAGAGAATAACGAGAACATGTGCTCACGAACGTGTTCTTGTTCTTCGACCACAATTCCTACATTCTTGCACCTCAAACCCATTTACTTGGCGTTCAGAATCGGCAGGAATTTCAATTTGTACTCGCGCGAAGAACAGTGGTTACAAACGCACAAGTCTGCATCTACCATTTTATATTTTTTTTTACTCGGGGTTTGGCTAATAGGCGGAAATGGTTTTCGACCCGCATCAACCAAACAACTTGAAAACAAATTTCAATAATCTATCTGATATATGAAAATATTTACTTAATGAAATGTTTTCTATTATTATTTTTTCTTATTTTGATTTGTTTTCATATCATTAATAATCAAATTATAGCATTTTATACTTCGTATGTTTTACCGATTGTGTACAGTTATTAGACTTATCTTTTATTACATCACAACGAGGGAACGATGTAAATAAAGCGAGTCACTGCATACACAAATTTCTTTAGCCTAATGATTTTTTCTTAATATTTTTACTTTGTTTCAATTTTACATTTTTGTTAAGAGTTATCAGACTTGAATATACCGGTATTTCGTCTCGTGTACCGAGGTACATACCGACACCTCTAGTGACCGGCTGATTGAAAGCGACATTCATGTATTTTAACATTTATATTTTAAAAGTTAAGCTCCTCATACATATTTCAAACATTTTTCAACAGTGACCTTGACCTTGGTCGAGCAATCAATGTTCAGTGTTACTGTCTGTCATTAGCTACCTTGGATCCATACAAGAGCTTCAAGAGGCTACCTAGTATATAAACCGTGTTATAAATCGGAACTACGAAATACACCACAATCTTATCCAGGGACAATGAATTTTACAAGTTTGGTACACAGTTATATCCTCATTACTATGTACGCCGTCTGGTTATGCAATGTCGAGAAGTCAAGTGAATGTGTGATCATGGTATAAATGTAACGCCGTTCCTGACCTCGCTAATGCTTTGTACTCAGTTTGGTAACTACTTGTTCAGGTCGTATGAAAAGGATAACATAAGAGGTGAAGAAAATGAACAATAATGAATCTTATAACTCCTATAAGGAATACAAAATAAAGAGTTGCGCAAACACAGACCCATGGACACACCAGAGGTGGGATCAGATGCCTCGGAGGGGTAAGCATCACCTGTCGTCAGGTCACATCCATCATGAGCTCCATGTCTTAATAAGGTAAACGGAGTAATCCGTAGTCAAAATCAGTGTGACAAGAGCGACCTAACTATCAGTATGAAACACATTAGACAACATTTGACCCAATGATAGGTTGTGATGGTAAACTAGGCTCATAGGCCACTTAGTCACTTTGACCCTGTTGTGATTTTTTTTAAAAAAAACTTGACTTTGACCATGTTAACCCAAAATTAATTGAGGTCATCTACTCCCTATGATGTACTAGTGTACCAAGGTTAATATCTGTCAAGCAAAGGGTTCTCAAGGCATTGATAATACAATATCTTCCTATGTCTAGAATGAAATGATCCTTGACCTTTGAAAATGTGACCTCAAACTCATTAGGGGTCATCCGATCCTTACAATGTACCAGTGTGCCAAGATTGATGTTTGTCAAGCAAAGGGTTCTCAACATATTGAGCACACAGTATATTCCTATTTCCAGAGTGGGTTGACCCTTGACCTTCTTACCTGAAAATCAACAGGGTTCTCTTCTACTCATAACCAACCCACGTTTGAAACATCTTGATCTAGTGAATGGTTGTCAAGATATAGAGCAGACAACATGTGGTCTACCGACTGACCGACAGACTAACAGACAGGTGCAAAGCAATATGCCCTTTTCTTTGAAGGGGGCATAAAACATGAAAGCCCTACCTTCGACGAGCTTGAATCTGCACTCCCTAGGGATGCTTGAATACCATGTGACTGATCATGGCTTTGTTTTTTTTTAAAAATATGTTTAAAGATTAAGCAGTCTTGAATGTGCTTTACCTGAGGATGCTTGTTTGAAAAATCATGACACAGCTGTTACAAGTATTTGATCCCCATCTAGCCCTGACTTAACTCCATTTCTGAGGTTGTGAATTAAACAAACTTGAATCTATGCTACCTGGGGATGCTTGCATAGTTACAGGATTGACAAGATGTGTTTGTAAAACACTGATGTTAATGTATGATAGACAAGTAAAATCTGGCAAGATGTGTTTGTAAAATTTGGCAACACTAACTGTTAAAAAGTTATTGCCAAGGTAGTCGACTAAATTCCAAACAGGGTCATGAGGTCAACATTTTGGTACAAGAGGAAAGGTCTTGTCACAAGGAATACACATGTGAATAAAAGAAAGCAGAGATGAGCAAGCTCGCATACCCCACGCTCCAACATTGCTTGACAATGCCTCACATAATGAATGGCAATGCTATGCATTAAATCAAGAACAGGACATACAGACTCAAAATTCTATGTTCAAAAGGGGCATAACTCTGAGAAAAATTATTGATTAAGAATTTCCTGGGAATATTCACAGCTACACAGTGTGTCCTTATTAACTACAAAATTTCACGAAATTCAGTTGAGCGGTCTCAGACGTTTGCGCTGACAAGAACAGGACAAATGTGTTCGAAATTCTAAACTCGAAATTCTAAGTTCAAAAGGAGTATAACTCCCATAAAAATTATTGAATCAGAATTTCCTGGGGATATGCACATCTACACAGTATGTCCTTATTAACTACAAAGCTTTACGAAATTCTGTTGAGCGGTCTCAGAGGAGTAGCGCTGACAAGAAAGGAACTGATGGACGGACGGATGGTTCCCAAATACATTAGGTCATCTGAGTGACTCAAGTGACCTAAGAACAAATGTCTCCCCAGCCCCCCAAATTGAAATTGCTCCAAATTACACCCCCTCCCCCTTTAATGCACTGCATGGTATGGAGAAAGCATGAGCTGGAACATCAACATTATGAACTGCACTTTGTGTATTGAGGAAAAAGATAGTGAAAAGATTCCATATCGATGTGACTGATACAATTATTTGTAATGATACAAAACTAATGACTATTATGCTAGGAAAGTCAACATACCTTGGTACAAAAGCAAGAGGTCGAAGGGCCATATCGCTCACCTGAGTCACCTTGGCTCATATTTAAAGATTTTTCCGATATATTCGCATGTAAAACTTTGATCCCTATTGGGATCCCAACCTACTCGCGGGGGTAATGATTTTTTCAAAATTGAATCTGGATTAGGTCAGGAAGCTTTCATGTGAATGTAAACTTTTATGGCCTAGTGATTTTTCAGAAGAAGATTTTTAATGATTTTCCCTACATATTTGTATGTATAAATTGATCCCCTATTGTCGCCCCATCCTACCCCCGGGGGCCATGATTTTTACAAACTTGAATCTGCATTATATCACGCAGATTTCATTGTAAATTTCCACTTTCCTGGCCCAGTAGTTTTTGAGAAGAAGATTTTTAAAGATTTTCCCTATATATTTATATGCAAAACTTTGATCCCCCCTTGTGGCCCCATCATAACACCCCCCTCCCTCCCGGACCATGATTTTAACAAACATAAATCTGAAATATGCTAGAAAGCTTTCGTGTAAATCTCAGTTTTTCTGGCTCAGTGGTTCTTGAGAAGAATATTTTTAAAGATTTTCCCTACATATTTGTATGTAAACTTTGACCCCCCCTCCCTTGTGGCCCTATTCTTCCCCCCAGGGTCATGATTTGAACAAACTTGAATTTGCACTACGTCAGGAAGCTTTCATGTAAATCTCAGCTTTTCTGGCCCAGTGGTTCTTAAGAAGATTTGTTTTAAAAGACCCCACCCTATTTTTGCATTTTTGGGATTATCTCCCCTTTGAATAGGAAATGGCCCTTCATTTGAACAAACTTGAAAGCCCTTTACCCAAGGATCCTTTTGGCCAAGTTTGGTTGACATTGACCTAGTGGTTCTGGAGAAGTCGAAAATGTAAAAAGTTTACAGACAGACGACGGACAAAAGGCGATCAGAAAAGCTCATTTGAGCTTTCAGCTCAGGTGAGCTAAAAACTTATAAAACGCTCCTCTTTGATCAACTCTAACTTGTAGGATATTGCTTTAACCCAGTATCAGAACAATTCGAACATCATTTAATGATAATGAAGTATTGCATACAATTTAAAGTTTGTCTGATAAGCCATATAGGATTAAAAGTGTTCACAAGCTATGTTACACTTTCCATCCCTCTTAGATCCACCAACTATAACTTGAAGGAAAGTTATTGGATCATCACGTCCTGATAATATGCACATGTACAAAGGGCAATGAAGCATTATACAAAGTTTCAAGTTTATCCAATAAGTCATAAAGGAAGAGAAATGTTCATAAGATTTCGTGACAGACAGACGGGCCAAATCGCTCACCTGTGTTAAAATGACCCATATATGAAGACTTTCCATATATATTTGCATGTAAACCCTTAGTCCCTATTGTGACCCCCACCTACCCCTGAAGACAATGATTTTTATAAACTTGAATCTACATTACGTCAGAAAGCTTTCATGTATATGTCAACTTCTTTGGTCAAATGGTTCTCGAGAAGATTTTTAAAGATTTTCTCTATATGCATGTATTTCTATGTAAAACTTTGATCCCCTATTGTGGCCCCAACCTACCCTGGGGGCCATGATTTAAACAAACTTGAATCTGCACTATGTCAGGAAGCTTTCATGTAAATGCCAGCTCTTCTGGCTCAGTGGTTCTTGAGAAGAAGATTTTTAAAGATCCCCCCCCAAATATTTCTATGTAAAATTTTGATCCCATATTGTGGTCTCAAACCTACCCCCGGGACCATGATTTTAACAAACTTGAATTTGCACTAATTCATGAACCTTTCATGTAGATGTCAGCTCCTCTGGCCCAGTTGTTCTTAGGAAAAATTTTAAATGACCCTACTGTAATTTTGCATTTTTGTGATTATCTCCCCTTTGAAAGGGACATGGCCCTTTATTTGAACAATCTTGAAAGATTTTCACCCAAGGCTGTTTTGTGCCAAGTTTGGTTGAAATTGACCCAGTGGTTCTGGAGAAGATGAAAATGTGAATAATATACAGACAACAACCACGAGGCTGACGACACTGACACTGACAACGGGACAAATTTTGATCACTTGAGCCTTTGGCATTTCAAGACCAATGATTGTTGTAAGGTCATTCATCTAGTCTAAGGGAGATAACTGTAATATCTACCATTCTCTTTACACTTTTGCAAGAAAACTAAATACTTCTCTAACTCTTTTTAGAGTAAACGAGGTCTCTCACAGATAGCTACACTCAGGTAAGACTGCATGTTAATGAGGTGTTAAGACACCACCAACAGGGTAGGCCAAGCTGTACTGGAAAACTTATCCGGGACCTGGCTACTGTCAGAGGAGAGATGTGGTCTTGTCTTGTCCTTGAACACTGATCTGGGACCTGGCTACTGAGGAGAGGTGTGGTCTTGTCCTTGAACACTGATCTGGGACCTGGCTACTGAGAGATGTGGTCTTGTCTTGTCTTTGAACATTGATCTGGGACCTGGCTATTGAGAGATGTGGTCTTGTCTTGTCTTTGAACATTGATCTGGGACCTGGCTACTGAGGAGAGGTGTGGTCTTGTCTTGTCCTTGAACACTGATCTGGGACCTGGCTACTGAGGAGAGGTGTGGTCTTGTCTTGTCCTTGAACACTGATCTGGGACCTGGCTACTGAGGAGAGATGTGGTCTTGTCTTGTCCTTGAACATTGATCTGGGACCTGGCTATAGAGATTATATTGTCCAGAGTGACAACATATGCGACATTTAGACCAATTTTGAAGTCGACAAGCTGTCATAGTTCACAGGTTGGCCTGAGTCGAGCTCCTGTAGGTGATGATAGGCCAAGGAATGTTTTTCACTGTTTCTTCAGACAAACCCCTACAAGAATCCAGAAATAGTCATGACAAAATTGAGAATATACATCATGAGGTGTTATTAGCTGATCGACGTTGAACAATATTCCCAGGGAAACAATGCATTGTAAAGCGCTTTGGGCAGCATACGCTGGAGAAAGCGCTATATAAACCAATCATTATTATTATTATTATCATTAATAAAGTCCCCAATGTCATAACTGTTTGAAGTGATGGCACGTACAGTAACTCTCTGTACTCAGAAGGTAGGGGTGAGACTGTCACACAAGAAGAGCCTCACGGGCCACATCGCTCACCTGAGTCATCTTGGCACATATGAAAGGTAAAGATAAGGAACGGTGATCAATCTCATAACTCTTATAAGCAATACAAAATAGATAATTGGGCAACCAGGGTTCGAAATTACCTCATGACCGTTAGTCTGGGACTAGTAAAAAAACATGTCGGACTAGTAAACTCTCTATAGCACCAGTCCGTACGGACTAGTGAAAATCCAGAAATCAATCTTGAATTGGTTAAGATTTTAGCAAATCTGTTCGAGTCTCTTAGATGTTTGAAGTTATTGTCGATTACTTGCATGGTAAAGTGTTTGCGTGACAATGACATGCTGATGAA
>NC_079173.1:4267391-4317391 GCF_947568905.1 Ostrea edulis | reverse complement strand
CAAGCAGGATCATCTACTCCTTAGGATGTACCAGTGTACCAAGTTTAGGGTCAATTAAGCAACTCAAAATATAGAAATGAAAATAGTATCAAAGTTGATTGACCTTTGACCATGTGACATTGATATCAATTGAGGTCATGTACTTCTTAAGATGTACCAGTGCAACAAGTTTGATGTCGGTCAAGAAAAGTGCTCCTACAGTAATAAGTAGAGATCACATGACTTTGCTTACCGACATAAACACTAACCGACTGACAGATCCAAAGCTGTTTATGTACTGTATATGGAACAATGTGTAACAGTGTACATGTGTAACAGTGTGTGTACATGTGTAGCAGTGTGTAAGAGTGTGTGTACATGTGTAACAGTGTGTATATGTGTAACAGTGTGTGTACATGTGTAACAGTGTGTATATGTGCAACAGTGTGTGTACATGTCTAAATATGTGTGTTTACGTCTGTAACATTGTGTGTACATGTGTAAAAGTATGTGTACTTGTGTAACAATGTGTACATGTGCAACAATGTGTGTAATTGTATACTTGTGTAACAATGTGTACATGTGTAACAGTGTTTGTACATGTGTAACAGTGTGTGCACATGCATAACAATGTGTGTACATATGTAACATTGTGTGTACATGTGTAACTGTGTCTGTACATGTGTAAGAGTGTGTGTGTACATGTGTAAGTGTGTGTAAGAGTCTGTATACATGTATATGAGTGTACGTACATGTGTGATAGTGTGTATATATGTGTAACTGTGTGTGTACATGTGTAAGAGTGTGTGTATATGTGTAACAGTGTGTGTACATGTGTGTACATGTGTAATAGTGTGTGTAACAATCTGTGTACATGTGTAAGAGTGTGTGTACATGTGTAACAGTGTGTGTACATGTGTAAGAGTGTGTGTACATGTGTAACAGTGTGTGTACATGTGTAAGAGTGTGTGTACATGTGTAACAGTGTGTGTACATGTGTAAGAGTGTGTGTACATGTGTAACAGTGTGTGTACATGTGTAAGAGTGTGTGTACATGTTTAACAGTGTGTGTACATGTGTAAGAGTGTGTGTACATGTTTAACAGTGTGTGTACATGTGTAAGAGTGTGTGTACATGTGTAATAGTGTGTGTACATGTGTAACAGTGTGTGTATATGTGTGTACATGTGTAATAGTGTATGTAACTGTGTGTACATGTGTAATAGTGTGTGAACATGTGTAACAGTATGTGTACATGTGTAACAGTGTGCGTACATGTCTAACAGGGTGTGTACATGTGTAACAGTGTGTGTACATGTCTAACAGTGTGTGTAACAGTCCGTATACATCTGTAAGAGAGTGTGTACATGTGTAACAGTCTGTGTACATGTGTAAGAGTATGTGTACATGTGTAACAGTGTGTGTACATGTGTAATAGTGTGTGTACATGTGTAACAGTGTGTGTACATGTGTAACAGTGTGTGTACATGTGTAACAGGGTGTGTACATGTGTAAGAGTGTGTGTACATGTGTAACAGGGTGTGTACATGTGTAACAGTGTGTGTACATGTGTAACAGTGTGTGTACATGTGTAATAGTGTGTGTACATGTGTAACAGTGTGTGTACATGTGTAACAGTGTGTGTACATGTGTAACAGTGTGTGTACATGTGTAACAGTGTGTGTACATGTGTAACAGTGTGTGTACATGTGTAACAGTGTGTGTACATGTGTAATAGTGTGTGTACATGTGTAACAGTGTGTGTACATGTGTAACAGTGTGTGTACATGTGTAACAGGGTGTGTACATGTGTAACAGTGTGTGTACATGTCTAACAGTGTGTGTAACAGTCCGTATACATCTGTAAGAGAGTGTGTACATGTGTAACAGTCTGTGTACATGTGTAAGAGTATGTGTACATGTGTAACAGTGTGTGTACATGTGTAACAGTGTGTGTACATGTGTAACAGTGTGTGTACATGTTTAACACTGTGTGTATATGTGTAACAGTGTGTGTACATGTGTAAGAGTGTGTGTACATGTGTAACAGTCTGTGTACATGTGTAATAGTGTGTGTACATGTGTAACAATGTGTGCACATGTGCAACAGTGTATGTACATGTGTGACAGTCTGTATACATGTGTAAGAGTGTATGTACATATGTGAATGTGTGCACATGTGTAACAGTGTGTGTACATGTGTAAGAGTGTGTGTACATGTGTAATAGTGTGTGTACATGTGTAACAGTGTATTTACATGTGTAAGTATGTGTGTACATGTGTGAGTGTGTTCACATTTGTAACAGTGTGTGTATATGTATAGCTGTGTGTGTACATGTGTAACTGTGTGTGTACATGTGTAACAGTGTGTGTACATGTGTAACAGTCTGTATACATGTGTAAGAGTATGTGTACATGTGTAACTGTGTGTGAACATGTGTAACAGTGTGTGTACATGTGTAAGAGTGTGTACATGTGTAATAGTGTGTGTACATGTGTAAAAGTGTTAGTACATGTGTAATAGTGTGTGTACATGTGTAACTGTGTGTAACAGTCTGTATACATGTGTAAGAGTGTGTCTACATGTGTGAGTCTGTGCACATGTGTAACAGTGTGTGTACATTTGCAAGAGTGTGTGTATATGTGAAATAGTGTGTGTAAATGTGTAACAGTGTGTGTACATGTGTAACAGTGTGTGTACATGTGTATGTGTGTGTATATGTGTAAGAGTGTGTGTAACTGTGTGTACATGTGTAATAGTGTGTGTACATGTGTAATAGTGTGTGTACATGTCTAACAGTGTGTGTACATTTGTAACAGTGTGTGTACATGTGTGACAGTGTGTGTACATGTCTAACAGTGTGTGTACATGTGTAATAGTATGTGTACATGTGTAACAGTGTGTGTACATGTCTAACAGTGTGTGTACATGTGTAATAGTATGTGTACATGTGTAACAGTGTGTGTACATGTGTAACAGTGTGTGTACATGTATATGTGTGTGTACATGTGTAAGAGTGTGTGTAACTGTGTGTACATGTGTAATAGTGTGTGAACATGTGTAACAGTATGTGTACATGTGTAACAGTGTGTGTACATGTGTAACAGTATGTGTACATGTGTAACAGTGTGTGTACATGTGTAACAGGGTGTGTACATATGTTAGAGTGTGTGTACAAGTGTAACAGTGTGTGTACATGTGTAACAGTATGTGTACATGTGTAACAGTGTGTGTACATGTGGAACAGTATGTGTACATGTGTAACAGTGTGGGTACATGTGTAACAGTGTGTGTACATATGTTAGAGTGTGTGTACATGTGTAATAGTGTGTGTACATGTGTAACAGTATGTGTACATGTGTAATAGTGTGTGAACATGTGTAACAGTATGTGTACATGTGTAACAGTGTGTGTACATGTGTAACAGTCTGTATACATGTGTAAGAGTATGTGTACATGTGTAACTGTGTGTGAACATGTGTAACAGTGTGTGTACATGTGTAAGAGTGTGTACATGTGTAATAGTGTGTGTACATGTGTAAAAGTGTTAGTACATGTGTAATAGTGTGTGTACATGTGTAACTGTGTGTAACAGTCTGTATACATGTGTAAGAGTGTGTCTACATGTGTGAGTCTGTGCACATGTGTAACAGTGTGTGTACATTTACAAGAGTGTGTGTATATGTGAAATAGTGTGTGTAAATGTGCAACAGTGTGTGTACATGTGTAACAGTGTGTGTACATGTGTATGTGTGTGTATATGTGTAAGAGTGTGTGTAACTGTGTGTACATGTGTAATAGTGTGTGTACATGTGTAATAGTGTGTGTACATGTCTAACAGTGTGTGTACAAGTGTAACAGTGTGTGTACATATGTTAGAGTGTGTGTACATGTGTAAGAGTGTGTGTACATGTGTAACAGTGTGTGTACATGTGTAACAGTGTTGTTATATGTGTGTACATGTGTAAGAGTGTGTGTAACTGTGTGTACATGTGTAATAGTGTGTGAACATGTGTAACAGTATGTGTACATGTGTAACAGTGTGCGTACATGTCTAACAGGGTGTGTACATGTGTAACAGTGTGTACATATCTGAGTGTGTGTACATGTGTAATAGTGTGTGTACATGTGTAACAGTGTGTGTACATGTGTAACAGTGTGTGTAACAGTCCGTATACATCTGTAAGAGAGTGTGTACATGTGTAACAGTCTGTGTACATGTGTAAGAGTATGTGTACATGTGTACATGTGTAATAGTGTGTGTACCTGTGTAACAGTGTGTGTACATGTGTGAGTGTGTGTACATGTGTAACAGTGTGTGTACATGTGTAATAGTGTGTGTACATGTGTAACAGTGTGTGTACATGTGTAACAGTGTGTGTACATGTGTAACAGTGTGTGTACATGTGTAACAGTGTGTGTACATGTGTAACAGTATGTGTACATGTGTAATAGTATGTGTACATGTGTAATAGTATGTGTACATGTGTAACAGTGTATGTACATGTGTGACAGTCTGTATACATGTGTAAGAGTGTATGTACATATGTGAATGTGTGCACATGTGTAACAGTGTGTGTACATGTATAATAGTGTGTGTACATGTGTAACAGTGTATTTACATGTGTGAGTGTGTTCACATGTGTAACAGTGTGTGTATATGTATAGCTGTGTGTGTACATGTGTAACTGTGTGTGTACATGTGTAACAGTGTGTGTACATGTGTAACAGTCTGTATACATGTGTAAGAGTATGTGTACATGTGTAACTGTGTGTGCACATGTGTAACAGTGTGTGTAAGAGTGTAAGAGTGTGTACATGTGTAATAGTGTGTGTACATGTGTAAAAGTGTTAGTACATGTGTAATAGTGTGTGTACATGTGTAACTGTGTGTAACAGTCTGTATACATGTGTAAGAGTGTGTCTACATGTTGGAGTCTGTGCACATGTGTAACAGTGTGTGTACATGTACAAGAGTGTGTGTATATGTGAAATAGTGTGTGTAAATGTGTAACAGTATGTGTACATGTGTAACAGTGTGTGTACATGTGTATGTGTGTGTATATGTGTAAGAGTGTGTGTAACTGTGTGTACATGTGTAATAGTGTGTGTACATGTGTAATAGTGTGTGTACATGTGTAATAGTGTGTGTACATGTGTAATAGTGTGTGTACATGTGTAACAGTGTGTGTACATTTGTAACAGTGTGTGTACATGTGTGACAGTGTGTGTACATGTGTAGCAGTGTGTGTACATGTGTAACAGTGTGTGTACATGTGTAACAGTGTGTGTACATGTGTAATAGTGTGTGTACATGTGTAACAGTGTGTGTACATGTGTAGCAGTGTGTGTACATGTGCAACAGTGCGTGTACATGTGTAATAGTGTGTGTACATGTGTAACAGTGTGTGTAAATGTGTGACAGTGTGTGTACATGTGTAACAGTGTTGTTATATGTGTGTACATGTGTAAGAGTGTGTGTAACTGTGTGTACATATGTAATAATGTGTGAACATGTGTAACAGTATATGTACATGTGTAACAGTGTGTGTACATGTGTAACAGTGTGTGTACATGTGTAACAGTGTGTGTACAAGTGTAACAGTGTGTGTACATATGTTAGAGTGTGTGTACATGTGTAACAGTGTGTGTACATGTGTAAGAGTGTGTGTACATGTGTAACAGTGTGTGTACATGTGTAACAGGGTGTGTACATGTGTAACAGTGTGTGTACATGTGTAACAGTGTGTGTACATGTGTAACAGTGTGTGTACATGTGTAACAGTGTGTACATGTGTAACAGTGTGTGTACATGTGTAACAGTGTGTGTACATGTGTAGCAGTGTGTGTACATGTGTAAAAGTGTGTGTACATGTGTGAGTGTGTGCAAATGTGTAAGAGTGTGTGTACATGTGTAACAGTGTGTGTACATGTGTAACAGTGTGTGTATATGTGTAACAGTGTGTGTACATGTGTAACAGTGTGTGTACATGTGTAACAGTGTGTGTACATGTGTAACAGTGTGTGTACATGTGTGTACATGTGTAACAGTGTGTGTACATGTGTAACAGTGTGTGTACATGTGTAAAAGTGTGTGTACATGTGTGAGTGTGTGCAAATGTGTAAGAGTGTGTGTACATGTGTAACAGTGTGTGTACATGTGTAACAGTGTGTGTATATGTGTAACAGTGTGTGTACATGTGTAACAGTGTGTGTACATGTGTAACAGTGTGTGTACATGTGTAACAGTGTGTGTACATGTGTGTACATGTGTAACAGTGTGTGTACATGTGTAACAGTGTGTGTACATGTGTAAAAGTGTGTGTACATGTGTAACAGTGTGTGTACATGTGTGTACATGTGTAAAAGTGTATGTACATGTGTGTACATGTGTAACAGTGTGTGTACATGTGTAACAGTGCATGTACATGTGTAACAGTGTGTGTACATGTGTAAAAGTGTGTGTACATGTGTAACAGTGTGTGTACATGTGTGTACATGTGCAAAAGTGTGTGTACATGTGTGTACATGTGTAACAGTGTGTGTACATGTGTAACAGTGTGTGTACATGTGTAACAGTATGTGTACATGTGTAACAGTGTGTGTACATGTGTAACAGTATGTGTACATGTGTAACAGTGTGTGTACATGTGTAACAGTGTGTGTATATGTGTAACAGTGTGTGTACATGTGTAACAGTGTGTGTATATGTGTAACAGTGTGTGTACATGTGTAACAGTGTGTGTACATGTGTAACAATGTGTGTACATGTGTAACAGTGTGTGTACATGTGTAACAGTGTGTGTATATGTGAAATAGTGTGTGTACATTTGCAACATTGTGTCTACATATGTAACAGTGTGTGTACATGTGTAATATTGTGTGTACATATGAAACTGTGTGTACGTGTGTAAGAGTGTGTGTAGATGTGAAACAGTGCGTGTATATGTGTAACAGTATGTGTACATGTGTAAGAGTGTGTGTACAAGTGTAACAGTTTTTGTACATGTGTAACAGTGTATGTGTGAGAGAGAGAGATAGAGAGACCTATGCGACTTGAAGTGTGTATGTGAAAGAGAGGATGCGTGTGTGAGAGAGATTAGAGAAGATGTGTGCGACTTGAAGTGTGTATGTGAGAGAGAGAGGGTGTGTGCGTGAAGAGAGAAACAGGGGATGGGTGCGAGAGAGAGAAGGGGATGGTCAAACTTTCTGTTTGGAAAATCGAACACACTTTCTCCGTTCTTCCCTTAACTACATTGTTACACAACTGAATGTATATAAACATGGAATTCTCATCCTGAACAAAAGAATGAATGAATGTTTAAGGCGAGCTGTACTGTAGTACTGTAGAAATCACATTTTAAAAAATATGGTTACACAATGCTAGTATACGTTTTGTTTAAGTATCAAACCTGCATATCATCATTATTGAATTTCAGAAAAAGGGGATGAGGTGCGGCGGGGGGGAGGGGGTGTCTACGTTTCAAAAGGACACTGCCATCAATGGACAAAAGGATGCTTATTTTTTCTTTCATAAAATTTCACGATCCGACAAAGCTGATATTAATCTAGTCAAAATGGATGAATTGAAATGACAAATGCAGCGAAGTCGTATGATTTCTTAAAAGACAAACTTGAAACATTGTGTTGTGTTCTACATGAGTATATAATTTAAAAGAAAGTTTTCCCGATTTGATATCTAACATTTTAATTTTGTAAAGAAATATAACGATATACGACGCAGTGAACAGTCGGTATTCATTTGAACAAAATTTCCAAATTACTCACACCACTCAATTACTAGTATTAAATGTCACTAGTCCGTTAATGGAGCGGATCATATTTTTATTTTTCGTTTCTTACTTTTGTTCTTGTCTTTTTGAAGGAGTGGGGCGAAAAACTCAATATGTACATGGATGTAGCTGCTCGCTAATGCCTGTGTCAACGCTGGGTTGCAAGACTATTGTAAACCGTTAATTAAATCCTTCAAAAGGCAACCAATGATTTGTTTTACATTAGATTAACGGGGATTTAGATTTTTTTTTTTTTATCGGGCAAATGCATTAATTTCATCAACATCAAAATTTCAGGAATTTCTTTACAAGCGGTAAAAACATTTCTTCTTAAAATATTCTGCACCATAAATTGATTACGTTTATGCCTCGTTCACACGGCTGCGCATTAAAAATTTCCGTGTGAAAGCGGTTCAGATTTAATTCGCATTAACTTACGTTAATTTGAATTCTTTGTGTGAACAAGGCATTAGGTAAATGTTTGTATAAAAGTTAGAAAGTGTTTTCCAAGAATTCAACCCTGATATGATGTACTTACCCAAAACGGCGTTTTGAATATCTGACCCTATTCTTAGCATCGGAATCGAATACAGGCCCGTCGTCACGATTTTGTGATTGGTCCGGCCATTTTTATGATTGATCATTTCTAGGATGCCCTTAGAAGCGTTTTCCGGTATATCTGACACTAAAATTCGTGCGCTTTTTATGGAATTTATGGGAAATATTGGTCCGGCCATGGCCGGACCGGCCGGACCGCCGACGACGGCCTTGGAATACCTGGTGTGATCTAGGCAAGTCAAAACCCGTGCTTTCGAGGACGACTGAATTCTTGCCACGTTGTCACTTGCTACATGGTCATTGAGAATTACGTGGTCAGTGGCGGATTTAAAGGGGGCGCAACCGGCGCCCCCACCCCCCAAATTTTCAAATTTAAGGTTAATCGTGGTATCTTGTTAGGAAAAATGTACTAAATGATAAAAGAAGCAATAATTTCTTCCACTCCCGGAGAAATAAATGACAAAATCTTTTGATTTTTTTTTATTAATTACTTTATTAGGAGAACTTAATTTTTCCAAAAAAATAAACCCCTTACAATTTGCGTTATTTTACTAATTTCACCTTATTAAAAATGATCGAAATTAGTAAAAATGACTTAAATAGGAGACATTTTTCAAGCTCTATGAATCGTTTGTCATTTACAAATCAATTAAGAGGGGGGATGGGAGGGGGGGGGGTGAAATGACTGCTTGTCTTCCTGTGGCTTATTTCGTATCTGAATATTGCGAGAAAAGTTTCTTCAAATCAACCTTACAGCCAAAGCGTAAAAAATGTGGCGAGATCTACAATATTTTGACAATTCAATAAGTATGTGGAGTGGGAAGATTATGTGCTGCTATTTTTGAAATGATAATTTTAGCTGAGCACTACATAATTTACAGTAGCGGATCTAGTGGGTGGGTTTTATTTGAACGTTATCAACCAAAAATTATCAGCATAAAATTTGCTCTTTTGCGGTCTTCGATTCACCTCCCTTTTTGATAGAATTTTCTGGATCCGCCACCGATTTGTTATCAAGAACTACAACTCATTTCATGTTCATTTATACCACTAAAACTCTACCAGAGTTGTCTTTCTTTAAGAAGCAGAAGACACTTGCTGTGAAAACGGAAATGGATGAAAGCTTATTTTAGTGATCTTTGCAGGTACTTAGCAAAAATGACTGTCGGGTACAGTGCTAGTAGGTAGTACACTGAATATATCGTCTGGTTAATTATCTATATAGATCTATGTGAGTTGCATAAAAGAAATATCTATGGGATTGTCAACCTAGGCCTAACGTAACTTTGTGTTTGTTTACACCAGTGGCGGATCTAGGCAGTTTTGAAAGGGGTGCGACCTAAATGTGTACTTTTTCTACCCAAGACCATAAAATGACAAAAAAATCTTGTTTTTAAAAGATTATTCAACCAAATGTAGGGGGGGGGGTGTTAACTCCCTGTAGATTCGCCACTGGTTTGGGTCACAGCTACCTCTGGGGACAAGTATGAGGTATTAAAAGAGGTTCAAAGAACCACAGGATGAAATATGACATTTGATATAAAGGTTCAAGTTATTTAATATTGTGGCCTCTGTGTTAGGAGTGTAGCGGTCAGGCGGGTTCGATCGCAGGGGTGGCCAGATAACTCAGTTGGTAGAGCACCTGACTAGAGAATTCAGGGGGCCCCGGGTTCGAATCCCGGTCTGGTCCATTGCATTTTCTCCCTTCCTGTTACAGGAGTAAGGACTAAGGACTTAAGAAAATTTTAATTTATGCACACCATTGTGACCTGCACCACCCACCCATTAGTGTGGGACAGCCTAGGAGTCTAAAGTTTTATATAGAAGTGTATTTCATAAGAATTCTTTCAAAATGCATTTAAAATCCACAATCGTCAATGATATATATAATTCTCTATGTTGTAATGCCCTCACCCTCGTGTACTAAGTGTAGATTCCAGTTTGTAGACACAATGATCTCGGACAGCGGCTACAGAAATACAAAAACTTGTGTGAGCAGTAAGGCCCACCAAGTCTCTGTCGTATATCTTAAGAACCATGATGGTTATTGGAATATATATATATATATAAGTTAAAATAATATACATGCATCCTCATGAAGTGTACATTCAAGTTTGTTCACACAGTGACTACTGAGGTCAGGGTGAGGTCACAAGAGGAAAAGGTGTTTTCTTCCAAAATAAATTTTCTTTTTAGGAACCACAAATTTAAATTCATTTTACAAATAAATAAATATATGTTGAACTTGAAGCATCATCATGTACCTTAATTTGTCCACAATACGACTCTTGTGTTCAAGATGAGGTCACTAAGGAGGAATACACAGAACTGAGATTTTTGTTTTAAAAGAGATAATGCTGCAACTCAGATTGGCATCCTCATTCACTGTAGATTACAGTTATTTCATGTTAAGATGACCCCTGGGATTAGGATGGAGTCACAAAAGAGTTGTAATGATTACGTATGAATAAAGTAGACATTTTAAATGAAAATCTTTCAAAGGACCCTAGCAATCATGATGAATTCTATTTTTTTTTTTTTAGAATTATGTGTACTAGCATCTCCATGTCTTGTAGATTCTTAGTTAACATCACGACCCCGGAGTCCAAGTAGGGGAAGCTGCACTAATCCACCTGTGGGGTTTCATTGTGGGACACAGCATCAAAAATGCATCATTTCGTGTAATAATTAAAAGAATATTATTATCAAAGAATAATTGTAAAACTAATGATTTGGATTTGTTTGTCTCGGGCTCGTAATCCTGTCTACTTTGTGTCTCGCTTGTTTTGTTTTTGTACTGAGATATTTGTTTATGTTTTTTATTTAATTCCTATTGTTTATTTTATCTAGGATGCTGTCTACTAAGTTAATGATGGGATCGTAGCACTACACACAGACTTGAAATGAATCTGCCTAGTCCATTATCAGAAGAGTGACCAGGACTGTTCGTCCCGTCAGAGAAGTTTCTCAAGAAGCATTACAAGGTACAGAGCTACATTATTTTGAATTAGTTTTACTTCCTGGTCACTTGGCCGCCTATCAACTTATTTTTTTGAATAATCATTTGAAAACTTTTACCGCCCCTTGGGCCCAATGGATATAAAAACAGCTAACTAAAAAATCATGATTCAGGAATATAATAAAACACTTTTATTGAAAACAAGTTCTTAAGATCTCAAACATTCATTGTTACACTTACTAACACATAGTATATATATATATATATTGGACCTAATAACCATGTTAACTGCTAGCAAATAATTAAGAAAAGAAAAATATATATATACACTGTATTTATAATCTCTTGAAGAAATAAATCAAGTCTTCTTGTTACATAATTAAAGATGATATAAAAAAAAAAATGTGTCTGAGCTAGGTTTTGTTTGTCACATAAAACTTAACACAATAGTCGACGTCATCTTCGTTTTCTCATTGTCATAGAAGTGACCATTGTAATATTATCCGAATTATCTGTGTACAACTTAATGATTGTGTATATATTAGAATCATGGGTTCGACTTGTTGAGACGCAGTTCACTAGATAAACGTTTGAAAGTTACACGTCTCGTCTCTTGTTTCTAAAGAATATTACAACCATATATTCAGTAAAGTTCGTTCTTTGTCACCATTTTAATTATTTCATGCTTTGAGTTGACACTTACATGGAGGGAGTACACAGTTTGTGTTGCTGGCAGCAAAAACGACTCACCCACCACGAGTACATAATGTGTACAGGGGGTTATAGCAGGTACCACTCACTCTAAACAGGGATTTCATGTAGGGACTCATTTCTCCTGAGTGTCTTGACATTCACCAGCTGGCAACATATGTGTCTCGATCAGCTCAGCCTCATTTACATTCTCAATTTCAGCAATAAATTATCATTAAAATTTTTAGGGACTTGTATGAATGGGCAGAAGAAATGTTCTTAACTGACTATCCCATCATTGCCAGCTGTTGGAGACTGAACACTTTACTGAAATCAGTGCTGGGGTGTAGCAATCAGTGGGTATCCTCATTTGCCCTGAGAAGAGTCAGAGAAGTATTCATTTTTACTGTAAAAAGTTTAGTTCATGTAAAGAGCATGAAGGCAGATTTTACAGTGATCTCCCTTAGACGATGCAAATTATAATACAGCACTTGCTAATGATGTTATTTTACATATTAAATGTTGTTTGAATGTTGTCAATTTGGTTTGTAGTCAAAGACGTGAGTTATAGCTGCCTGTATTGTACCAGTTTACCTATAGAATTAACAGTAGATTACATGTACCTGACTCTGCAGGAATGCATTTTACCTGAGTGAGTATTGCTGTTGGTCTGCATCCATCATTGTGTTACGTCTGTCGTGCATTACCAATTGTACATGTTATATACCTGTCTTTAGATGGGACGTATTAAGGGACAGCAATGTCTGTATGTCTGTCTGTAGATGGGACATATTATGGTACAGCAATGTCTGTCTGTCCGTCTGTAGATGGGACATATTATGGTACAGCAATGTCTGTATGTCTGTCTGTAGACAGGATGTATTATGGTACAGCAATGTCTGTCTGTCCGTTTGTAGATGGGACATATTATGGTACAGCAATGTCGTTTGTCTGTCTTTAGATGGGACGTATAGTGGTACAGCAATGTCTGTATGTCTGTCTTTAGATGGGATGTATTATGGTACGGTAATGTCTGTATGTTCGTCTGTAGATGGGTCATATTATGGAACAGCAATGTCTGTATGTCCATCCGCAGATGGGACATATTATGGTACAGCAATGTCGTTTGTCTGTCTGTAGATGGGACGTATAATGGTACAGCAATGTCTGTATGTCTGTCTGTAGATGGGACATATTATGGTACAGCAATGTCTGTCTGTCCATCCGTAGATGGGACATATTATGGTACAGCAATATCGTTTGTCTGTCTGTAGATGGGATGTATAATGGTACAGCAATGTCTGTATGTCTGTCTGTAGATGGGACATATTATGGTACAGCAATGTCTGTCCATCCGTAGATGGGACATATTATGGTACAGCAATGTCGTTTGTTTTTCTGTAGATGGGACGTATAGTGGTACAGCAATGTATGTCTGTCTGTCTTTAGATGGGATGTATTATGGTACGGTAATGTCTGTATGTTCGTCTGTAGATGGGACATATTGTGATACAGCAATGTCTGTATGTCTGTCTGTAGATGGGACGTATTATGGTACAACAATATCTGTATGTCTGTCTGTAGATGGGCAGTGTTATGGTACAGAAATGCCTGTACATCCATCTGTAGATAGATTGTATTATGGTACAGCAATATCTGCATATACGTCTGTAGATGGGGTGTATTATGGGACAATGTCTGTAGGTGGGACGTATTATGGTATATTAATGTATGTCTGTCTGTAGACGGGCCATATCATGGTACACCAATGTCTGTAAGTCCGTTTGTCGGTGGGACGTATCACTGTACAGTAATGTCTGTCTGTCTGTCTGTCTTAAGATGGTATGCATTGTCCACCATCAGTGGCCTAGTGGTTAGCCTGTCAGACTCTCATCCGAAAGGTCGTGGGTTCGAGTCCTGATCGCGGCAGAGCCGACGTTGTTTCCTTGGGAAATGCACTTTACATGAATTTCCTCACTCCACCCAAGTGCAAAAGGGGTACCTGGCTATAGACAGTGAAAGATATTGTTAGAATGTTAGTGCTCTAGCGTCTGTAACGGCAGCTTGCACTGTATGCTTCCCAGGAAGCTTAGAAAGTTCTAGGTTGATATAAGGTCTGCCGGGGTGATAATGTATTGTAAAGCGTTTTGAGCAGCTGGAAAAAGCGTTATGTTATGTAATTTGAGTGTGTGAGTTTTGTGTGCTAGTGAGCATGTAGAGTGTGAATGGTTTTGTTTGTGTCCTTTCTGTGTGAATCAAGTTATTTCTTGTTTGTGTTTCTTTTCCATATGTCAATGTTCAGTTTGAAAATGAGGAGTTTTTCCTATCTTGAGTCAAAATTGTGACAACCGATGAGGCCATTGAGTCTCTTGTTTAGATTGATTGATTGTATCTTGCTTAACGTCTCGCTCGAGAATTTTTCACTCATATGGAGACATCACCAAGACTGGTAAAGGACTTCAAATTTAGGCCTATGTTCGATGCTTATGGCCATTAAGCAGTGAGGGTTCTTTAGCGTGCCACACCTACTGTGACACGAGACATCTGTTTTTAAGGTCATCTCTGAGGACCCGTGACATCCAAACCTGATGGTTTGGCGATGGAACTGTCACTACCTATTTTAATGACTTAGGTCTGTCACAGTTGGGATTCGAACGCCGGCCTTCCACATGCTTGGCGAACGCCCTTAACCTCTCAGCCACCGCGACAAAATTCTTGAGGATTTTAATTTGCTCAAACTTTCATTTACTAGTACCTGTCTGATTTCTGGTCATTCCAGCACTCATTGTCACTTTGGTTTTTCAGCTCCCTGGGCCTCATGAGATTGTGACACCGTGCAGTAGGAGTTAAAAGCAGACAGAGAATTTCTTAGCATCTGATTCATTTCCGGAGACAAACTTTTGTATGGAGCTGGTAAAATTTCTATCTTTTTAGCTCACCTGAACCGAATGTTCGAGTGAGCTATTCTGATCACATTTTGTCCGGCGTCCGTCTGTCAGTCTGTCCTTCTGTCCGTAAACTTTTCACATTTTCGACTTCTTCTCCAGAACCACTGGGCCAATTTCAACCAAACTTGGCCAAAAGCATTCTTGGGTGAAGGGCTTTCAAGTTTGTTCAAATGAAGGGCCATGTCCCTTTCAAAGGGGAGATAATCACAAAAATAGGGTGGGGTCATTTAAAAATCTTCTTCTCAAGAACCACTGGGCCAGAAGAGCTGAAATTTACATGAAAGCTTCCTGACATAGTGCAGATTAAAGTTTGTTCAAATCATGGCCCCCTGGGATAGGATGGGGCCCCAAGGGGGGATCAAAGTTTTGCACACAAATATATAGGGAAAAACTTTTAAAATCTTCTTCTCAAGAACCACCAAGCCAGAAAAGCTGAGATTTACATGAAAGCTTCCTGACATAATGCAGATTCAAGTTTGTTCAAATCATGGCCCCCGGGGGTTGGATGGGGCCACAATAGGGGATCAAAGTTTTACATACAAATATATAGGAAAAATCTTTAAAAATCTTCTTCTCAAGAACCACTGAGCCAGAAAAGCTGAGATTTACATGAAAGCTTCCTGACATAGTGCAGATTCAAGTTTCTTCAAATCATGGGCCCCGGGGGTTGGATGGGGCCACAATAGGGGATCAAAGTTTTACATACAAATATATAGGAAAAATCTTTAAAAATCTTCTTCTCAAGAACCACTGAGCCAGAAAAGCTGATTTTTACATGAAAACTTTCTGACATAGTGCAGATTCAAGTTTGTTCAAATCATGGCCCCCGGGGATAAGATGGGGCCCCAAGGGGGGATCAAAGTTTTACACACAAATATATAGGGAAAATCTTTAAAAATCTTCTTCTCAAGAACCACTAAGCCAGAAAAGCTGAGATTTACATGAAAGCTTTCTGACATAGTGCAGATTCAAGTTTGTTCAAATCATGGGCCCCGGGGGTTGGATGGGGCCACAATAGAGGATCAAAGTTTTACATACAAATATATAGGAAAAATCTTTAAAAATCTTCTTCTCAAGAACCACTGAGTCAGAAAAGCTGATTTTTACATGAAAACTTCCTGACATAGTGCAGATTCAAGTTTTTTCAAATCATGGCCCCCGGGGATAGGATGGGGCCACAATAGGGGGTCAAAGTTTTACATACAAATATATAGGAAAAATCTTTAAAAATCTTCTTCCCAAGAACTACTGAGCCAGAAAAGCTGAGATTTATATGAAAGCTTTCTGGTATAGTACAGATTCTAAATTGTTAAAATCATGGCCCCTGGGGGTCGGATGGGGCCACAATAGGGGTTCAAAATTTTACATACAAATATATATGAAAAATCTTTAAAAATCTTCTTCCCAAGCACAACTGAGCCAGAAAAGCTGAGATTTATATGAAAGCTTCCTGATATAGTACAGATTCTAAATTGTTAAAATCATGGCCCCTGGGGATCGGATGGGACCACAATAGGGGGTCAAAGTTTTGTTTTTTTTGTTGTTTGTTTTTTTTTCGTTTTATTTTTTCGTTTTTTTTTGTTGATATAGTGCAGATTCAAGTTTGTTCAAATCATGGACCCCGGGGATTGGATGGGGCCACAATAGGGCATCAAAGTTTTACATACAAATATATAGGAAAAATCTTTAAAAATCTTCTTCTCAAGAACCACTGAGCCAGAAAAGCTGAGATTTACATGAAAGCTTCCTGACATAGTGCAGATTCAAGTTTCTTCAAATCATGGGCCCCGGGGGTTGGATGGGGCCACAATAGGGGATCAAAGTTTTACATACAAATATATAGGAAAAATCTTTAAAAATCTTCTTCTCAAGAACCACTGAGCCAGAAAAGCTGATTTTTACATGAAAACTTTCTGACATAGTGCAGATTCAAGTTTGTTCAAATCATGGCCCCCGGGGATAAGATGGGGCCCCAAGGGGGGATCAAAGTTTTACACACAAATATATAGGGAAAATCTTTAAAAATCTTCTTCTCAAGAACCACTAAGCCAGAAAAGCTGAGATTTACATGAAAGCTTTCTGACATAGTGCAGATTCAAGTTTGTTCAAATCATGGGCCCCGGGGGTTGGATGGGGCCACAATAGAGGATCAAAGTTTTACATACAAATATATAGGAAAAATCTTTAAAAATCTTCTTCTCAAGAACCACTGAGTCAGAAAAGCTGATTTTTACATGAAAACTTCCTGACATAGTGCAGATTCAAGTTTTTTCAAATCATGGCCCCCGGGGATAGGATGGGGCCACAATAGGGGGTCAAAGTTTTACATACAAATATATAGGAAAAATCTTTAAAAATCTTCTTCCCAAGAACTACTGAGCCAGAAAAGCTGAGATTTATATGAAAGCTTTCTGGTATAGTACAGATTCTAAATTGTTAAAATCATGGCCCCTGGGGGTCGGATGGGGCCACAATAGGGGTTCAAAATTTTACATACAAATATATATGAAAAATCTTCTTCCCAAGCACAACTGAGCCAGAAAAGCTGAGATTTATATGAAAGCTTCCTGATATAGTACAGATTCTAAATTGTTAAAATCATGGCCCCTGGGGATCGGATGGGACCACAATAGGGGGTCAAAGTTTTGTTTTTTTTTTGTTGTTTTTTTTTCGGTTTTTTTTCCGTTTTTTTTGTTGATATAGTGCAGATTCAAGTTTGTTCAAATCATGGACCCCGGGGATTGGATGGGGCCTCAAGGGGGGCATCAAAGTTTTACATACAAATTTATAGGAAAAATCTTTTAAAATCTTCTTCTCAAGAACCACTGAGCCAGAAAAGCTGAGATTTATATGAAAGCTTCCTGATATAGTACAGATTATAAATTGTTAAGATCATGGCCCGCGGGGGTCGGATGGGGCCACAATAGGGGGTCAAAGTTTTACATACAAATATATAGGAAAAATCTTTCAAAATCTTCTTCCCAGAACCACTAAGCCAGAAAAGCTGAGATTTATATGAAAGCTTTCTGATATAGTGCAGATTCAGGTTTGTTAAAACCATGGCCCCCTGGGGTAGGATGGGGCCACAATAGGGGATCAAAGTTTTACATACAAATATATAGGAAAAATCTTTAAAAACCTTCTTCTCAAGAACCATTGGGCCAAAGAAGTTCACATTTACATGAAAGCTTTCTGACATAGTGTAGATTCAAGTTTGCAAAAACCATGGCCTCCAGGGGTAGGTTTGGGGCCATAATAGGGACTACGGTTTTACATGCAAATAGATATGGAAAATCTTCTGATATGGACCAAGGTGACTCAGGTGAGCGATATGGCCAATGGGCCTCTTGTTTTAGCTTGTTTGAGCAATAAGCTCAAGTGGGCTTTTCTGATCACCCATTGTCTTTACCCCATGATCAGTGTTTAATATCCTCCAGCATTCAGATCATGTTTAGTTTTGGGCATAAAAAACTCTGCAGAGAGAAATCCGAATGTAGGACGATATTAAACATTGCATCCATAGTAAACATGGCCCAATGACTAATATTTTACAGCATATAGATATTAGGACCAAAAATCATCATCATCACCCAAAATCGTGATACTTGCACTTTTACTATGGATGTACTGGTAAATAGTTCATTTCGTACAAATCACATTTCAACCATACATAAAGGGTGGGTGGGTGGGTAAATTGAAGTGAATCATCATCATCATCATCCCACTGGTGTACGCTACCTACAAGCAAGCATGGATGTCTAAAGAATGACTAATACGTCACATGTACTTCTGCTTAGATATTAACGAATGAGGCTCTTACCCTATCCTCAGTGTTTAATATCCTCCAGCATTCAGATCATGTTTAGTTTTGGGCATAAAAAACTCTGCACTTCCTCAATCTTCCTCTTCCATTCAATCATTTAAACAAAACTACAATACCCTTTTCCTAACATTCTAAATAACAAAACACATATGCCCCCCATGGTGCAAAATTGAAAAGGGTTATATACACACACGTCATTTAATTGAGAGTAGTATCATCAATTCAAAATATTGAGCAGACAATATCTTCCTATGTCAAGAGTGGATTGACCATGTGACCTAAAAATCAATAGGGGTCATCAACTCTTGAAGATGTACCAGTGTACCAAGTTTGATGTCTGTCAAGCAAAGGGTTCTTGAGACATTCAGTGGTCAATATATTCCTATGTCCAGTTTGACCCTTGACCTTTGACCATGTGACCTTAAAATCAATAGGTGTCATCTTCTGATGATGTACCAGTGTACCAAGTCTGATGTCTGTCAAGCAAAGGGTTCTCAAGATATTGAGCGGACAATATATTCCTATGTCTAGAGTGGATTGACCCTTGACCTTTAACCTTTTGACCTGAAAAACAATAGGGGTCCTCTTCTTTTTATAACCAACTTACATATGAAATATCATTACAATCAAGTGAATGGTTCTCAAGATATTGAGCGGACAACTCATGGTCTACCACATGGGGTTAAGACCAGCAGTTTGACCTTGACTTTTGACCACGTGACCTGAAAATACATAGGGATCATCTACTCTCTAAGGCAAGCCTCTGTATCAATTTTGGCTATTATCAAGCAATGGGGTCAAAAGATATTGAGCGGACAACACATGGGCTTAAGACCAGAGGTTTGACCTTGACCTTTGACCATGTGACCTGAAAGTCAATATGGATCATCTACTCTCCAAGGGCAACCCTTGTACCAAGTTTGGTAGTTATCATGCATAGGGGTCAAAAGTTATTGAGTAGACAACACATGGGGTAAAGGCCAGCAGTTTGACCTTGACCTTTGACCATGTGACCTGAATATCAATAAGGATCATCTACTCTCCAGGGGCAACCCCTGTACAAAGTTTGGTTGTTATCAAGCAAAGGGGTCGAAAGATATTGAGCGGACAACACATGGTCGACCGACCGACAGACTGACCGACCGACAGTTGCAAAACAATATGCCCTCTCTTTTTCAAAGGGGGGCATAAAAATAAAACAATCTATTGTCATGTCACCATTGATTACTTCCTCTGCGTGAGGTAAATGGGTTGTAGGCAAAGGGACTCCTCCTTCAAGTGTAATCCATGCCGGTTGTTCCCTAATCTTCACATTCATAGGGTTGAAACCACTATTCAACTACCAAGTCGGAACTTTCGTGAAAAACATACTGTTTGGAACAAACTTCATTCTCAGTAAAATTATAATCATTGATTATAATCTCACATACCTGACAACACAACCAGCACTAATCACACCGAAAGGAAGAATCCCTTCACCCACAATCCACGTGAAAAATCACTAGGGCATCAGTGTCCCTTGGATTGCAAGACAAAAGAATTCATTGCTCTCCCAGTAAATGCACGTGCTACTTGCCGCCTCTATCAAAAATGACCACATAGGTCAATTTAAACAAATGTCCTCAGGCTATATAAAAAAAAAAACTCGTAAAGCCAGCAATATATGTAAAATAATCAGTGTATATTTCACCACCTAGGCCTGCAACGAGAACCACCAAGGTTCACAATCGAACACTCAGCCACCAAGGCAATTAATACTGCTCACCTAGACTAAACACGAGACCACCTAGGTATGTAAAATTATGGCCACCTAGGCCTAAAGAGAACCACCAAGGTTCCACCACCAAGGCAATAGCATATAAAAAATTTTATTTCCTTTCCAAATATGTTGAGCAACTCGAGAAGCAAAATCCTGACGTCGGCAAAACACGTCCCTCCACGAGCATGGATGTCTAAAGAATGACTAATACGTCACATGTACTTCCACTTAGATATTAACCAATGAGGCTCGTTGTACATCTGTCTGTAAACTTGTTTTCAACTTCTCTACAATAACATAGCCCAATTTCAACCAAACTTAGTATCGTTAAAGGAATAGAAATCATTTAAATGAAGGACCTTCAAAGGTTAGATAATCAACAAATGAAAAAAGATAGCATTGGGTTATTTAAGAATCGTCTCCATAACTACTGAACTAGAAATGAGGAAACGTCTATAAGTTATGTGAAATCTTCCTGACATATTGTAAATATGAGGGGCTTCAAATTTAGGCCTATGCTCGGCGCTTACGGCCATTGAGCAGTGCCACACCTACTGTGACACCGGACATCCGTTTTTAAGGTCAGCTCCGAGGACCCGTGACATTCACACCTGATGCCGAGCGTTTGCCGATGGAACTGTCACTACCTATTTTAACGACTTAGGTCTGTCGCAGCCGGGATTCGAACTCCGGTCTTCCACATGCTGGGCGAACGCTCTTACCTCTTGGACACCGCGAGGATATCAAGCTGGCTTCTTTTGACAAAATTCATGAGGATTTTAATTTGCTTAAACTTTCATTTACTAGTACCTGTCTGATTTCTGGTCATTCCAGCACTCATTGTCACTTTGGTTTTCAGCTCCCTGGGCCTCATGAGATTGTGACACCGTGCAGTAGGAGCAGTTCCTACCGGTATCTCTTAAAAGCAGACAGAAATTTTCTGATCATCTGATCCATTTCTGGAGACAAACATTTGTATGGAACTGGTAAAATTTCTATCTTTTTTAGCTTGTTTGAGGTATAAGCTCAAGTGGGCTTTTCCGGTCACCTATTGTCCGTTGTACATCTGTCTGTCCATCTGTCTGTAAAGTTATTTTCAACTTCTCTACAATAACATAGCCCAATTTCGACCAAATTTAGTATTGTTAAAGGATTAGAAATCGTTTAAATGAAGGACCTTTAAAGGTTATATAATCAACAATTGAAAAAAGATAGCATTGGGTTATTTAAGAGTCATCTCCATAACAACTGAACTAGAAATGACGAAACGTCTGTAAGTTATGTGAACCTTCCTGACATATTGTAAATTGTTTGAACTTCAGGGGATAGGATTAAGGTCATCGGTGCCTGGGAAGGACAAACACAACAGGCCAATGACCCCATTTATGGTAAAATGGTGGGGACATTCTGAAATTTATTGGGCTGATATGATGTACATTGGGGCCATTTTTTCTTACCAAAATTTGTTCATTGTCCGTCATCATTGTCGTAGGGGTCATCATAAACTTTTCACATGTTCATCTTCTTCTCCAGAACCAGTGGGCCAATTTCAATCAATATTGGCACAAAGCATCCTTGGGTAAATGGAATTCAAGTATGTTCAAATGAAGGGCCACACCCTTCTCCAAGGGGAGTTAATAGCAAAATAGTGAAACTAAATTAACATCTTTAAAGAATCTTCTCCAGAACCACTGGGCCGATATCAACCAAACCTGACACAATTCAAATTTGTTCAAATGAAGCGTCGTGTCTCTTTCCAAGGGAGGTTAATAGCGAAATTTTATAGTGAAAATACATCGATGACTTTTGTAAATCTTCTTCTCCAGAAATAATTGGCCAATTTCAGCCAATCATGGCACAAAGCATCCTTGGGTAAAGAGGATTCAAGTTTGTTCAAATGAAAGATAATCACAACAATGCAAAAATAGGGTGTGATTGTTTAAAAATTATCTTGTCAGGAACCACTGGACCAGAAGAGCTGAAATTTACATGAAAGCTTCCTGACATAGTACAGATTTAAGTTTGTTAAAACCATGACCCCCGGGGATTCATTAGGGCCACAATAGGTGACCAAACTTTTACATTCAAATGTATAGGTAAAATCTTTGAAAATCATCTTCTGAAAAATCACAGAGCCAAAAAAGTTTGCTTTTACCAGAAAGCTTCCTGAGATACTAGTGTAAATTCAAGTTTTTTAAATTATGCCCCCAGGAGAAGGGTGGATTGATTGATTGATTGTATATTGCTTAACGTCCCTCTCGAGAAAATTTCACTTATATGGAGACGTCCGGAGAAAGGTGGAGTCACAATAAGGGATCAAAGTTTTATATACATGTGTACAAATATTAAGAGAAAATCTTTAAAAATCTTCTTCTCAATAAACATTGGGCCAAAGAAGTTTACATCTACACGAAAGCTTCCTGACATAGTGCAGATTCAAATTTATAAAATTCATGGACCCTGGAGGTAGGATGGGGCCACAAAGTTTTACATGTGAACACATGGTGAAAATCCTTTTATCCTTAGGATAGGAGAAAGCTGAAGATAATGAACAGTGATCAATGGAGAACTATTCTCTGAACTTTATGTTCAGAAATAATTGGTTGGAGAACTATTTTCTGAACTTTGCATTGGGTGGTGAAGGGGTGAGAACTGATTTCTGAAATTTATGTTGGGAGGTGATGGGGGTGGAGAACTATTTTCTGAACTTTACGTTGGGAGCTGAGGGATGGAGAACTATTTTCTGAACTTGACGTTGAGACGTGATGAGTTGGAGGACTATTTTCCAAACTTTGTCTAGTGAGGTGGAGGGGGCGAAAAACTTTTCATTGATGTCATATAGGACTTAATGTACATTTTATTTTGTATACAGAGATAAGATATTGTGTTATGAGTGTTTTTAAATTGACGTTTGTTCTCAATTTGGTACATTCAGAATGATTACATGGATTTTTGTAGACATTCTTGTTCTAATAGCATAATATTATGGTGGGAAGAAATCATTTTGGGTGCCTAGTACTTAATGTTTAAATCAATTTTACAGGGTAGCAGTTACTTGAGATGTCCGGCTGATGGATGAAGATAATTTCCCTGAGACTCTAACATTTTGTAGGACTTGGATAGCTCTATTGCTGTAGAAAATGTCAGGTTTGTTAATGAAATTATGTAAAATCTTTTATGCCTCATTCAGAGAATGGTTGGGGCATATCGTGTTAAACCATTTTAGCTCACATGAGCTGAAAGCTAAAGTGAGCTATTCTGATCACATTTTGTCCAGCATCAGTCTTTTCATCCATCCAAAGGGGAAGTAATAACAAAAAATTGGTTAGAGTCATTTAAAATTCTTCTCAAGAACCGCTAAGCCAGAAAAGTTGAAATTTATATAAATGCTTCCTGACATAGTGTAGATTCAAGTTTGTTCAGATTATGGCACCACGGAGTAAGATGGGACCACAATAGGGGATCAAAAATGGTGGAGTCATATTAGAGGATCGGAAGTATTACATAGTAATATAGAGGAAAAATCTTCTCTTTTTTTGTAAAATGATGAACCTTGAGAAAAGGCAATTGTTTAGCTATGACACAGCTAGTGTTTTACTCAGGTGACCTATTGCAATTGGTTGTCGTCGTACGTTGTGTGTCGTCCGTCATGCGTTAACAATGGAACATTTTTAACTTCTTAATAACTGCCTGTCCAATTCTTTTCAAATTTAGTATGAAGCATATTTAGGACAAGGGGGACATAAATTGTAAATTTCAGGACTCCAGCACCCCTGGGGCATTAGGGGAGGGCCAAAGACTGCACAGAATTGACCAATTTTCAAAAATCTTTTCAAGAACCGCACATGTGTAAGAAAAACTAAATGTGTAAAACACTTAAATAACATCTTCTTTAGTGCTATTGATACTAAATTGAAAGTATAAATAAATATTTAGAAAGAACAGGTAGTCCTTTACCAAAATTGTAAATTTGATGATCCCAGGGGTAGGGGTTTTTGGTATGAGGGTGGGGCCAAAATGGTCCGTTATTAATTGGTGAACAATAGACATTTTTAACTTCTTGATAACTATCATTCCAATTCTTTTCAAATTTGGTATGAAACATATTGGGAACAAAGGGACCATAAATTGTAAATTTCAGGATTCCTGCAACCCTGGGGCCTATGGGGCGGGGCAAAAACTGCCCAAAATTGACCAATTTTCAAAAAATCTTCTCAAGATCCGCACACGTGTAAGAAAAACTAAATGCATATTGATGTAGAGCAGGAAAGTCTCTACCAAAATTGTACATTTCATGATCCTTGGGGTAGGGGTTCTGACACCAGGGCGGGGCCAAGCTTGGTATATAGTGTTTATGTGAAAAACACTTAAATAACATCCTCTTTAGTGCTATTGATACTGAATTGAAACTAAATGGATAGAGCAGGCAGTCCTTTACCAAAATTGTAAATTTGATGATTCCCAGAGTAGGGGTTCTAAACCCAAGAAGGGCCAAACTTAGTATATACTATTTATGTGTACAGTGATATTTTTAGGCCCATTTTGGGTCCGAATTTCGGCCCTTTCCCCTCCTAAAAATTGTCAATTTTTTCACAATAATAAAATTATGAAAGGAAAACGTATTTGAAAACAAGAGATGTTTGTAAAACACATATGCCCCCCATGGTGCAAAATTGAAAAGGGTTATACACACACACATCATTTAATTGAGAGTAGTATCATCAATTCAAAATATTGAGCAGACAATATCTTCCTATGTCAAGAGTGGATTGACCATGTGACCTAAAAATCAATAGGGGTCATCAACTCCTGAAGATGTACCAGTGTACCAAGTTTGATGTCTGTCAAGCAAAGGGTTCTCAAGATATTGAACGGACAGTATATTCCTATGTCCAATTGGACCCTTGACTTTTGACCATGTGACCTTAAAATAATTAGTAGTCATCTTCTCCTGAAGATGTACCAGTGTACCAAGTTTGATGTCTGTCAAGCAAAGGGTTCTCAAGATATTGAGCGGACAGTATATTCCCATGTACAGTTTAACCCTTGACCTTTGACCACGCGACCTCAAAATCAATAGGTGTCATCTTCTCCTGAAGATGTACCAGTGTACCAAGTTTAATGTCTGTCAAGCAAAGGGTTCTCAAGATATGGAGCAGACAGTATATTCCAATGTCCAGTTTGACCCTTGACCTTTGACCATGTGATCTGAAAATCAATAGGGGTAATTTTCTCCTGAAGATGTACCAGTGTACCAAGTTTGATGTCTGTCAAGCGAAGGGTTCTCAAAATATTGAACGGACAGTATATTCCTGTCTAGTGTGACCCTTGACCTTTGACCATGTGACCTCAAAATAAATAGTGGTCATCTTCTCTTGAAGATGTACCAGTGTATCAAGTTTGATGTCTGTCAAGCAAAGGGTTCTCGAGATATTTAACGGACAGTATATTCCTATGTCCAGTTTGACCCTTGACCTTTGACCATGTGACCTCAAAATCAATGGGGGTCATCTTCTTCTGAAGATGTACTGGCGTACCAAGTTTGATGTCTGTCAAGCAAAGGGTTCTCTAGACATTGAATGGTCAGTATATTCCAATGCCCAGTTTGACCCTTGACCTTTGACCATATGACCTCAAAATCAATAAGGGTCATCTACTCCTTAGGATGTACCAGTGTGCCAAGTTTGATGTCTTTCAAACAAAGGGTTCTCAAGATATTGAGCGGACATTATATTCCCATGTCCAGAGTAGATTGACCCTTGACCTTTTGACCTGAAAAACAATAGGGATCCTCTTCTACTCATAACTAACCCACATACGAAATATCATTATCATCAAGTGAATGGTTCTCAAGATATTGAGCGGACAACACATGGTCTACAGACCGACCGACCGACCGACCGACAGACCGACATACCGACCGACCGACAGACCGACCGACCGACAGGTGCAAAACAATATGCCCCCTCTTTTTCAAAGGGGGGCATAAAAATAAACATTCAATGTGAATTATTATACATAAGACTTAACATAGAGTTATGTGAATGATGATTTGGATAGAATAGTTGAACATTTAAGAAGGTTAAATAAAATTAGATGTGTAAATTTAAGATAATATAATGTTTGATATGACTTTAAAACTTCTTTACGATGAAATTGATTTTTCCCAGTTTGACTAAAATGTCGACAATTTTTCCCAATTTGAAAGCCACAGGACCCTTGTAAAAAATGTAGAAAAATCACTTGTGTAAGTTGGCTGTTATTGTATAAAATCTAAATGCATACTTATGAATAGCAAAAAAGGATGTACAAAAATTGTGAATTTTAAAACCCAGGGTTATGAAATTAGGATGGGTCCAAATTAGTCATAGCTTTTGATGTTTTAATGCTAATATACCTATTATTTAAAGCCTTTCATCAGTGTAGTCACTTTTGAGGGCAGTGAAGTTTTCAGAACGCATCTTGTTTTATACTGTTCCTGAACATTGGAATTTAGCTTAGATGTTCAGAACAAGAATTTTTTTTCTAGATTCCATAGCCTGTGGGAGTAGTGTTGATACTTTTTCACTAGTATTCAGGTGACCAATAATACCTGTGGGCCTTTGTTTTCAAAAGCAGTATATTATCAGAGATAAATGTCAAAAGGATCCACACTACAGCTCATTTTCATATTCTAATCAAGTATTTTTTAAAATCATGCACACCTATAGAATCATATTGATACTGTCAATATATAACATTGAACGCATCAGTGTGCTCTCAGCTACACTTTGAAGATCATCCGGAATTCAAAGGTTTCTTCATGCTTACATGGTTATTTTATCTCACGTGATTTAGAATGACAGCTAATTGGTCATGTAGAAACTTATTTAAATACCCCTTAAGGGATCCACACTTACTTTTCATATAATTAAGAAATTATAAATCATCCCCCTAGCGGAAACCATTCCATATCCTATTGACCAAACAATTTTTGATAAACAAACGCGCGATGTGTTCAGATAAAAATAGCACTTGCTTTTAAAGACCTGCATATGTTTCCCGTAGCTCTTCGTTACGGTCATACTGATCCACATGTAAATTTTAATTCGCGTGTGAGTTGTATATCGTTATTCTTGCATAGTATATCAAAATACTGGATCTACCTATTTTCGCGTTCTCTCACTGGAGGGTAGCACTGTTCCTTGTCAGTGGCCATGCGTCTGAACATTATTGTTGGAGGCTCAATATTTTTTGCAAGGGCCGTCAGAAAGTATTAATTTTCGCATTTAAACAAGAATTTTCAACTTTAGAAATGTATCAAAATTGCAAAGTTCATACCTTCAATAATGAAACAAAATTTTAGAAAACTATAGGAAAATTGTTATTTTGTGATTTTTGGGCAAAATGAGCTGTATGATCTCTTTGAAGAACTGTGAGCAGTAAAATCTCCAGAAGTTAAAAAAAAAATCGCGAATAACAAAAAAAAAGAGTGTAGTCAACGACCATGTGTAATTAACTCTCTGCATTAAGTGTGGACATTTTATTAACACATGGGTATTCTTCTACTAATCAACTAAATTTGATTTTAACGTATTATTTTCCAGATATTTTAACAAAAGAATCGGGCACAAGTTCCTAAATCTTAGAATATCCTCTCCAACTCAAGAATTCAACATGAAGTGATTGGTCATATAGAATTGTTCAAGGTCTCTGGGATTCAGTAAAATGAAAGATCTCTTATTCACCATTCAAAAGTTATCAGCAAGTTGAAGTTCCAATAAAGGTTTTGCAGCTGGAGTGAATCTTCAAGGTCATTGTATCAAATATCATTTTATCAAAGGGTCTTGTGATAAAGAATCTGATATACAAAATATGAAAGCCCCAGCTTAAATAGTTCCGGAGATATGACCTTGTTGATGTTTTTTAAAAAGTTGGTCAAAGTCCAAAGCCAATGTCACTAGTAAAAACTTTGATAGCTATAAAGGTTTTGTCAAAAAATGCACACATGAAAAATGAATGACCCATCACTTACAATTCAAAAGTAATGAGCAGCAAGGTTCAAGTTTCACCTGAAGTTTTGAAATATGATACAAGTCAAACTTCAAGGTCAAGATTACAAAGTCAAAGACAATGATGTAAAATGAAAGGTTCTGTCAGTAAGAATTCATATACAAAATCTAAAGGTCGTACTTTAAATAGTTCAGGAGATTCTGTCTAAGTTTGGGTCTCTTTAAAAAAATCAAACGCTAAGGTTTACGTCACAAGATTGAAGTCTCTGGTAATGTCAGGAAGGTCTTTTTACATAGAATGCTGATATATGAAATATGAGAGCCATATGACTCCCAATTCAAAAGTTAGTAGCAATGTTAAAGTAGGGGGAAGATATACAGGACAGGACAATATGCCTCCCCTTCTCCCGCTATAGTCGCAGGGGTATAAATCACTTGAATCCACACACCTGCTACACTTGAAAATGATTTGTTTAAGTGAATTATCTGCACTATTTAAACGTGTTTGCATATTAACATGACGAATCATGACCTTGCTGTTTTTTAGATGAATTTCAAGAACATTTCCCTATACATTCCCTTAAAAACGTGTGTCCATTACATAAAACACTTGAATCCACATACCTGCTACACTTGAAAATGATTTGTTTAAGTGAATTATCTGCACTATTTAAACGTGTTTGCATATTAACATGACGAATCATGACCTTGCTGTTTTTTAGATGAATTTCAAGAACATTTCCCTATACATTCCCTTAAAAACGTGTGTCCATTATTGTGGTTCCCCCCCCCCCCCCGCCTCATCCTTCCCCGAGGACCACATTGTGAACAAACTTGAATCTTCACTACCTGGGGATGCTTGCATATTGATATGATTAATTATAACCTTCTCATTCTTGTGAAGAAGATTTTTTCCTTTATATCTCCATGTAAAACTTTGACCCACTGATGAGGTCCTACCCAAACCCAGGGAGGCCATGGTTTTAACAAAATTGTATATATACTATATCAGGAAACATTTACATCAATATCATTTTTTCTTGACCAGTGCTTCTTGAGATTTTAAATGACCCACCCTAATTTTGCCTTTTCTTGATTATTTTCCCTTTGACCCTTCATTTGAACAAACGGTACCGCTATGGTGGTCTAGAGATTAGAGCGCACACCCCGCATGTGGAAGGCCGGGGTTCAAATGCTGGCCACAACAAACCTAAGTCGTTAAAAGAGGTAGTGACAGTTTCATCCTCAAACGCTCGACATTAGGTGTGAATGTCACAGGTCTTTGGAGATGACCTTAAAAATGGATGTCTGGTGTCACAGTAGGTGTGGCACGTGAAAGAACCCTCACTGCTCAATGGCCGTAAGTGGCGAGTATAGGTCTAAATTCAAATGTTAAACAAGATGCAATCAATCATTTGAACAAACATGAATTCCCTTTACCTAAGGATGAATGGTACCATTTTTGATTGGAATTTGTTAAGTGGTTGTGAAGAAGATAATGTAAGAAGTCAATAACAACAGATAAATTTCAATTAGAAAAGCTCACTTTGTACTGTAGATATCGGCCTGGATAGTTTTGTGTGTTTAGAGCACCTGACTATTACATATGTAATACAGGGGTCTCGGGTTTGATTCCCGGTCCAGTCAAACCATTGATATCAATCTGGATAGTTCAGTGGTTAGAGCACCTGACTAGTAATACAGGGGTCTCGGGTCCGATTCCTGTCATATCATGGGAACGAA
The DNA here is from genome assembly GCF_947568905.1 of Ostrea edulis. Classification (NCBI taxonomy): domain Eukaryota; kingdom Metazoa; phylum Mollusca; class Bivalvia; order Ostreida; family Ostreidae; genus Ostrea; species Ostrea edulis. The sequence goes on along the minus strand of NC_079173.1, from coordinate 4,287,148 downwards.
GGACCTTGGATTCGATTCCCGGTTCAGCCATATCTTCTTTTCCTTCCCATTACATTGACATATATGTAAACATGTAAATATATCACAGACTATCCTTGACAATTCAGTTTGATATGATTACACTTTGTTTATTTTGTAGGACGGTGGAGATTTAGATAAGTGGTGTGATGTTATTGATGGTAAACAGAAGACTGTGACCTTGAATCTGAAGATCTGTGATGAAGACTGGATGTTTGGGTCACTCTCTGTTACAGTACTACAAATCTAAGTAAGTACTCAGTAATAATGTAAGACTGAACTCTGTATCATGTTTATCTAATATATACATTGTAAAATCAAACACAAATTAATTCACAAACAAAATAATGTTCTGTTAAACTCACAAACACAAGTACATGTTACACATCACAAACAGAGGACTGTAATTAACACAGGGCTGTAATTAACACGGGGTTGTAATTAACACAGGGTTGTAATTAACACAGGGTTGTAATTAACAAGCAGAAGGAATTAACCCAGTTATGTAATTAACACTGTGTTGGTAGATGTCATTAACACTGTGTTGGTAGATGTAATTAACACTGTAGAGCTGTGTAATTAACACTGTAGAGCTGTGTGATTAACACTGTGTTTATAGATATTGGATTTTCTTCACTTTAGCAGTGACACACTCAGCCACAAAGAGGTTGTCTCTGATGTCCACACATAAACCTGATGGAAACTCTAAATCACAGTGAATGTAGCGGAGGAACTGTCCGTCCTGATCTAGGATGTGGATACGGTGATTGTGATGGTCTGCTGTCAGGATGTGACTCTGGCTGTCTGTAGTGATGCCGTATGGATAAAATGATAGCTCGGTATTAGAGAGATGACCAGTGTATCTAAATCGGAGTTTTCCTGACTGATTGACCACCACTACTGCACTAGCTCCATAGTCAGCCACACAGATATCCAGGTTCCTGTTCTCACTGATATAACCAACAGAGGAATAGAGAGGACGACCCTGATCATCAAACTGAATGCTTTGTTTCTCTGTGGAGCCGGAGTAACGCACGACTTTGTATTGTGTGAAACCATCACTGATCATGGTAACCAGGAGATCGTTAGCCGCGGTACAGCAGACAGAGCGAGGTCTCCATCCCTGTAGTGTGATCACGGTCTGTATCTGTTTATTCTTAATTAAGTTTATAGTGTTACTATCAGTATAAACAAGATCTCCGTCCCGTGTCACTGCTATGTCTGTTGGTAGTCCCCCTGACTTGGTTTGTATTGATGTCAGTAGTTTACTCTGGAGGTTGAGCAGCTTCATGGTTTCGTTATCCCCGCGTGTCCAGACTTGATCTTCACTCAGACAGCTAACACTGTATAGTGGTCTATACCCAGTGTCTATGGTGGCGGTAACGCGCGGCTCATCAAGCAGTGGTTTGACTGGAGGAGACGATACAGCTTCTGCTGACTTCATTGTGTCGCCATGTTCTGTGTTAATGGATAATGGCGGCAGAGAACTAAACATTTCATTGAGTTGATCTTTGTTTATTTTCTGAGCAGAGAAACTGGGTAATGTGACTCGGACTTTAGGCGGTAATGTTCTAAATTCGGAATTCCTAGATTTGTAAGTAGAGGTTAAGGAGACGTCGTTTGATTTTAGCATTGATTTCAAGTCGGATATGATCTGTTTGAGTTCCGCCATTTTCTGTGTGATTTCTTCTGTGTTTTTCTTTATCGCGTCCAGATGTTTAGTTTTCATCTCCGTAATGGCGGATTTCCGCTGGTTGACAATGGCGGTAATCTCCCGGTGTAAGACTTCTCCTTGTTCATCGGCATCTGTCGTCAGTTTCCCGTAATTCCTTTCTAATTCGGCTTTCTCAGTTTCGACATTAGACACCATTATTTCATATCGGGGATAAATTCTGGTCTCTAATTCTTTAAGATCTTTTTGTAAACTTTCTGTTTTAGCGCTGAGTTTTTCCAGAATATCTGACATATCGTGACCTTTGTGTTTACCTGAAGTGACGCAGGTAGAACAGACAGGAATATCGCATTTTTCACAGTAAATTTCACAGTGTTTATCGGCGTGTTTCGGACATTTTGGGTAGTTAGGGGTAGCCTTTCTGCGTAAAAAGGGCACGACTTTGTGATCTTTGGAGGTATCTGAGAGGTGCTCCCCAACACAGGCCTTGCATAAGTTTATATTACAAAGTTCACAACGACTCTGTAGGGGGACAGTTTCACAGAGGTCACACAGTAGGACTTCCTGAGCACTGCGCCGGGGATGCATTTCTGATGCCGGGATCACACAAGAAGTTTACTGTTAAATAAATAAAAACGGAATTTCATTTAAAGATTTTGACAGATTACAACAATTAACGAAATAGAATTATAGTATGATATAAAACACAGCGGTCATTACTATAATAATAATCTAGTCTCACCTGAAAATCCAACATGGCCTCCCTGTTCTTTCGACCTTCCGTCTAGTCCTGAGAATTAAATACCTGTGCCGGCTGTCAGCCTGTATACACTATCTACGTGTTATCGCTTGAGTAAATACAGAGCGTATATAGTTTTAAAGTTTGGTCTGACCTAGTTTATGTTGGGTAGGTTTGCTAACATTTACGTCAGACGTAAAGTTTCATTAAAAATTGGAATCTGCAAACAATGCATAGATATAACTTCTTTGATTATATCCCTTTTTATATTGAATTCGGCCTTTTGTGCAAATAGAATCATATTTATCGTTATCCGTTTCTGGTACTAAATAGTAAATACATATACATGTATGTGTTTTTATATACTTTTTTCTTTTGTAGAATGAGTTGAGTGGAATAATGAACCTCCAGATGTCTATGTACACGTGTATGAATAAACTGTTGTACTCGCGCGTGCGAGCTTATCCTATATTATGTGTTTGAGTTTTATTTCCTTAATATTTTAGGATTTGTTGAATTAGTGCAGGGGCGGATCCAGGAAGTTTAAAAAGTGCGGGGTCTAGCTACCATTAATTTTGGTTTTCAAAGGAAGGAGGAGTCCACCCTCAAAATGTGTTTTTTAGAAAGTCTTTTGACGAAGGGGGAGGTGTCCAACACTCAGACCTCCCTCTGGACCCGGCACTGTAGTGAATTACAACAGAGATTATAAAAAAGGACTTCCTTCCAGTGATTTATTTCATAATGATGTGTTTGTTATTATATGGCGGATCTAGAGGGGGTCCGCCCCCCCCCCCCCTCTTTTTTTTGCGGACCAAAAAATTAAAGTTATTAAATTTTAACGAGACTTTGAGTCTAAATGATATGAAAGGTGGATACTTGCTTCGTTCAAATTTATCAACAACAGTATATCATTTAATTCTAGGTAAATAAGACGAAACACTGATATATATAAATTACGATATTTTCGTCAGATACAAGTATCACTTAAGGTAGCTCACTACACACAAAAAAATTATTTAATGGCTCGTTAATACACTTCTTATGAAGTATGGTTTCACCATCGAAAGAGTGATAGAAGCTTTCAATTATTTTATATGAATTTTTTGTGATTTTCCCGGAATGATTAGAATGGTGTTTTGTTTGCAAATAAGAGATTCTTGCGTCCAAATGTCACTGCGATTTCGTTCATGATATGAATATCTGATAAAACATGCCGAGAAGATTCAGATATAAACATTCTAATTTTTAAAAAAAAAATATTTATGAAAATTGAAAACGCTATTTGCTCAATATTTTTTAAATCTACGAATAAAATCTTCAAAAAAACATGTCAGAAAAGATATATATCCAAGAAATATATTATAAAAAATAATTGAAACGAAATGACCAAATTTTAGATATAATCACTATATTCAAACTGGAGAAAAAACTGGATCAAAATTGGTAGAAATCGCTAAAATAATTATATTGTTGCTGATTGTATGTACTGTTCATCAAGAAATTAGTTTCCTTTATAAAGTAGTTCAATTTGTAAACCATTTTACATCAAGGGAATGTAGTTTTCTGATTACAATGTTCTCATGACTACTTTTTTTTATAATTCCGATCGGGCTTTTACCCTTTAAAACATCCTTTTTGAAATTGGATCTGAGTATAGCGATAACAACGACTAGAACTGGGGGAACAAGCAAATTAATAAGACATTTTCATGTATAAAAACCGTCTAAAGATCCTCGTAAGATATTATGTACACAAGCAGAAGATGTAAATAATGTGTGTGAAGAGTAGCTTAAAGATCATGACCCCCTTCCCCCTTTCACAATTTCCTGGATCCGTCTATGTGTTTACACAACAATCCTCTGAGACCAAAATATGTACATCATACGAAAGCCTATTAGTATCATTTAAAAAAAACCCACACATTCCATTATCTCGTAATTACGAGAAAAGATCTCCTAATTCGAGATAAATCCAAGTTGTACAAACTCGTGGATAATTCTGGAAACGCATTTGATACTATTTCCCTCTTTGTTGATTGGTCAGCAAATTGAAGTGATCTTATTCAAAGTGTGTGTGACGGTACATATTGTCGCCCGGCGTCGCATGATTTAATTACGGATAGTTTAGAGTTTCCATAGAAATTTAAAACTTCATCTCATTAATAACAGAGCCATGACGTTAATCAGGTCAATATACAAGGACCCCCACGTAGTGCACAGGGGCTTGTGTGGAAACATCAGGACCCCCCCCCCCCCCCGGAAAATAACTTGGGTTCAGCTTCTCTACACTATTGTAGGTTAAAGTTTCTTTAATTCATGTCTTCAAGGGGTAGGTTGAGTCCACAAGAGGACAGCAATGTACAGGGACATACAATGTTACTCTTTAAGATAATCTCAAAATCAAAATTGTCATCATTAGTAGTATATTCATATTGTAATCGTCTACAGATGGTGCAGATTCAAGTTTGTTCAAATGATGACCCCCAGGGGTAGATTTCGACCATAATAGTGGAACAAAGTTTTACGTGAGGGTATACATTAAAAGGACAACAGGACAATGGTAAATTATTATTGATATACAAACATCAGTTCAAACAATGGTCCGGGGGGGGGGGGGGGTCTCAACAGAATGCGCTCATGAAGTATGCTAGCATAAATCGTGACAGTTCCTGACTTAGTGTATTTTTCGAAATGAAATTAAGATAAAGTGACATTTGCAACAACATCCCAAGAACGTCAATTCCAAGTGAACGTGTCAATTTCAATCATGTCGCGGTTCTACAGTAGACGAGAAACCGGACAAGATTGAAGCACAGGCACTCGACGTTTTAAATATCTATAATAAAAAAAATTGTCTTCCTGTAAACATAATATTGACAATATTATGTTTACAGGAAAACAATTTTTTTTATTATAGATATTTAAAACGTCGAGTGCCTGTGGATTGAAGGTGTTGTTTATAGAAATGTAGCACAGACCGACAGTAATTCACAAACTCGACTCCTGTCCAGGTGCAACTGGTGTCGAAGTTAATCGATATCTTAATAATTGTAATAATATTACCTTAAACCAAATAATAAAATGGATTAAACTTCAGTTTCTAAGACACCACAGGAGGCTGAAAACTACCACATCGACTACAATCTGAATACCACAAACATTTTTTTTTTCAAATGTAAATTTTACTATCATCCTTGCCTGTTTATATTTTACTGAAGCCTATCGGTGCTGGGACATACGAATGCGCAGTAAATTTTATTTCGCATCAAATTTTATGCGAAGTAAAATAATGCGCATTAGATTGATTCGAGTTAAATAACGTTCACACGGCAGTAAGATTTAATGCGAAGTAAACTAATTCATATTAAATTCTTATGCATCTCTAAATTAAAGGGTGCGCTATAGACTATATCATTGAAAATCATTTTATAGATAGTTTAATGAATTTATATTGTGTAGATACAGAATTCATTGTTCAAAACACTATATACCGGTATAACAAATCGTATTTTCCTCTATGAACCAACCAATTTCAGCACACGACACAATCCGTTCATATTGACTATGAACGGATATTATGAACTAGTTTCAGCGCCGGATCCAGGAATTGTGGTTACGGGAGGGGGGCACTTTATGAGGCAGAGGGTCGAGGGGGCGAAGCCCCCGGAAGCTCCAGATTTTATGGGGCTTGGAATATTTCTCCTATTAAGTCATTTGTACTACTTCCTTTCATTTTAATAAGGTGAAACTAGTAGACGCACAAACATCCACATCATTTTAAAAACTAAAGAGAGAGAGAGAGAGAGAGAGAGAGAGAATTATCAAAAGGTAGTGAAGGGCAATATTAATGACAGTTATATTTGTCCTCTCCGAAATTGTTATTAACGTATTCAGTTTGTATCAACCGTGCTCCCTATAAAATGAATACAACACACTATACAGGTTGCACCACTCTATTAATTTTGCCTATATGTTCTTACCAAAATTACTCACCTTTGACCTGACCCTGCTGCCTTAAAGTAAACTTTTCAGAAGTTGTACTTTCACATCATGTAGTACAGTTCTTAATGAGCATTTTCATACCAAAAAATACATACCCATCCAGCAAGGCGTGAGAGTTTGTTTACATCGAAGTCAAGCACGTGCAAAATCAGCTGGTCAAAAGCCAAATCACCCACCTCTACAACAAAAATTCAAAAAAATATTTAAATCCTTCTTTCATGGTTTTTACTCACAAAATTTCAAACACAATACTTGAATTTACATCTCATAAAAAATTGGAGAGCCTACCTCATAAGGAAAGTCCCATAAAACATGCAAAGTTCCAGGAATTATTTTCTTTCGGCCATGATTCGACGTGAACCTCCACATAAATAGAGTGATGCAACCTATATATTGCCCGACAGCCAGCCGTACGTGCATGACGCCGCCATTTTACATAATCACAGATCACACACATGACCGATTGCTTTTGCTTTTACATATGACAAGCAAAGAAAATTGTGCATGAAATATTCAACTTGACAACATACATGCAATATTCTCCCGGAAAAAAAACAACATCAGGGCCGGCCAGAAAAAAAAAACTAGAGATAAAATGATGATATTTACCAATGAAAAACTCTAGAAAACCCGTGTTCCTTGCCAAGTGCCGCTGGATGTAGGGAGTTTGTGAACGGACCTCACAAAATACCAATAATATAAAAATCAATATACATTAAGTTATAAAATTTTGTTTAACCCGTGCAGAACGGCGGCTAGAAGTGAATACTTTAACAAAACCAGCTCTTAAAAACCCCTTACTAAGCATTCTGTACAGTATGGTGTCCGGATAGGGCCATTTGTAAAAGCGTGACTGCACGTTAGTTACATCACGCCAACAAGCAACACACCTTCGCGCTCTCACGCCAACAAGCAACGCGGCAATAAGCATCACGCCAACAAGCAACTCACATTCGCGCTCTCACGCCAATAAGCAACACGCCTTCGTGCCGTCACGCCAACAAGCAAGGCGCCTTCGCACCGTCACGCCAACAAGCAATACGCCTTCGCGCCGTGTTGCTTGTTGGCGTGACAGTGAGATGGCGAGTTGCTTGTCTGCGCGAAGTCGCGTTGCTTGTTGACGCGAAGGCCTGTTGCTTGTCTGCGCGAAGGCGCGTTGTTTGTTGGCGTGACGGCGTGTTGTGACTAACGCGCAGTCACGCTTTTGCAAATGGCCCTATCTGGACACCATAGTACAGGCCTTACCATTTTAAATACACATAATGAATATAACATTTTCCCACTATACTATCGAAACGCGGGAAAATATAAATATCCACTCCTATAGTTTACAAGGAGTGTTTCCGATATTGCTCTATGTTGAGTCAGTCAAAACAAATGAAGATATCAGAATTGTGTTCCTATTATATACCATACGTGTTTGTTTTGTCTCTTCAAAGGTCTAAAATTGTTTGTAGTGGGTTCGTCATACAACGATATTGGATAGAATATGGTACATTGTAGTAAATTAATCATGAGTTTATTTATATGAGATAGCTAAATTTCACATGGATAACCAGTGACTGATTCTTAATTGTCAACATTTTCACCAAACAGTTCAGAAATTACCCCGGTACATACTATTAGGGGTTTTATAAAATTCCTTATTAAGAGTGACAAATTTTTAAATATCACCTTCTCAAGGAGAAAAATCCCTTTAAGAAGATGAATCCTATGTAAAAAAAATTATACGTATATGCGACCCACTTGATCTTTATTTTTTCTGCAACATATTCTAGTGTTTGTTTGTCACTTGTATGGTGAGATTCATCTGTGGCAAGAGCTGGTATGATGTCTTGAGTCAGAAAGCACCAACAGTTTTCTATGGAGCGCCAAAATAACAAACTCAAATATTTGAAGATATCTTTAATTATTTGAAGGTATTATCAATTCATTTCATGCATGCAGCATTCCAATCAAAGATTTCTTCAAGTAATTAATGATATCTTCAATTCTACATTATATATATATATTGCGAGCATGAATTGAATTATTGATATCATTATTCATTCTGCTGAATTGATGCACGCAATCATTTAATTCTTGCTCTCCTCAAATGAATTATAGTTTAATGATATCAACAATAGAATTAATGCGTGCTACAATTTAATTGAAGAGAGCAATAATTCATTAATGCTAACATCACTTAATGTGCGTAATGATTGAATTATTGCTCTCTTCTATTGAATTAATGATATCAGTAATTAAATTGATACGTGCAATAATTCATTTAGAGAGAGTAACTATCTAATTAAGAGATATAAACCTCAATTCAACATATCTACAATTGAATGAATGATTTCTTTAATTGAATTGTTGATCTCTTTAAAAAAAAAATCAGGCGCGCATTAATTACTTATGAAATAGTCTTGTATATGATTAAAAAATCCTCAATTGAATTAAGGAGATAATCAAGTCATTCATACAGGACTCTAAATTAATTTTTGCATGCAATATATCTACGACATGGATGTGCGCATCAATTGGATTGATGAGAACAATAATTGATTTGATGCGCTATATTATTGGATTTCAATTATTTGAGCTTATGTAAAACATTGATAAGATTTTAAAAATCAACCTGGTGAATTTGTATTACAAAATTCATGAGAGGATACTTCCATTTTTTTTAACAAAGATAGAAGGTAATTTAAATTTATGCGCAATGTACCAGGTTCAATTATCGGCGTGTTTCAGACGTGTTTGAATTGGGAGGGGGGAGGTCCAACATGTAACATGTTTAGTGGATATTTAGTTGACGGCATTTGGTGGGAGCGAAACCAGGAATTATCCAAGAGAAGGGCGTAATGAGTACCTAAGGCACGAAATCTCTAAACAAAAATATCTAAGATGAAGCAAAATCGTGATTGTTGGGGGTTCTCTAGTACAATTTTGTCCTCATATTTCAAGGTCAGATGACAGTCAAAATTGACATAATGTGCACGTACATATCATAAACATGTAGATCTATATCTTTGTAACAGTATATGAAGGAATCTTTGTAACAGTATATGAAGGAATCGGGAGCAAATCCTGATTCTGAAGTTATGTTATATAAACTGCTGTTATAAACTGGATTTTCAAAGAATTTATGGTTTTTGCAACGTTTGATTAAACTTTTCTGTAAGGCCACATACACACAGAATTAAAAATGCTCCCTTTTAAAGTGGAATTAGGATATCGCGTAACATTTCTTTACAAAGATATCTAATTTTTATTTATGTCAAAAGTCAACTAAAAAATTAAAGTAATACAAAAATGTATATAATTATGAATACATGTATTAGGTCTTTTAGGCACAGTATTACAGAATTTTGATTTTATTTATTATACTTTTTGGTCGAATTACAACAGTCTGGCCCGTACAACATGCACTGGCAAACGCGGAAGTCTATAGTCATAAAAGTGTATATATAAGAATAATTATCATAATAAGTTATTATCACATTTAAAGTTATGATTATGGATACTACTACCCCTAGGCCTCCCCCGACCGGTCGCGGCAGTTCAGTGGTAGAGCGTTCGCTTCGTAACCGGGAGGTCGTGAGTTCAAACACCGTTCATGCCTCAAACCTAAGACGTTACAAATTGGTAGTGATTGCTCCTTCGCCAAACGCTCGACATTTAGAAGTGAATGGAAGTGAGAATCACGGATCTTTCGGATGTGACCTTAAAAACGGAGATCCCTTGTCGAACATGTAGTAGGTGTTGGCACGATAAAGAACCCTCACTGTGACCCTGAACGCTAAGGATTGGTCTAAATTCTTGGTACTCCACCTACAACTGGTGACGTCTCAATAGGAATAAAATATTCTCGACGGAACGTAAAATCAATCAATCATTCAATCAATACTACCCCCCCCCCCGCCTCCTTTGATTTTTTTGCGGCGATAATTTCAACGAAATGTGTGGATTCCCAGTCTATCCCATCCCAATTTCGATTTATGTAATCGTTTCACGCTTTTTTGTAAGCTTTAGAGATTGGCCTTATTATACCGGAAGAAAGCCAATCTATTTAACGTGGTGAGAATGATTGTTTGGATGTTTCAGAGTGTTTAATGGATTGTGCATATCAGAGTATTTAACTGGCTGTGTGCGTCAGTGTTCAATTAACCGTGTGTGTCAGAGTGTTCAATTGCCTGTGTGTAAAGGAAAGTGTTCAATTGCCTGTGTGTAAAGGAAAGTGTTCAATTGACCGTGTGTAAAGGAAAGTGTTCAATTGCCCGTGTGTAAAGGAAAGTGTTCAATTGCCCGTGTGTAAAGGAAAGTGTTCAATTGCCTGTGTGTAAAGGAAAGTGTTCAATTGCCCGTGTGTAAAGGAAAGTGTTCAATTGCCTGTGTGTAAAGGAAAGTGTTCAATTGACCGTGTGTAAAGGAAAGTGTTCAATTGCCTGACTGTAAAGAAAGTGTTCAATTGACCGTGTGTAAAGGAAAGTGTTCAATTGCCTGTATGTAAAGGAAAGTGTTCAATTGCCTGTGTGTAAAGGAAAGTGTTCAATTGACCGTGTGTAAAGGAAAGTGTTCAATTGCCTGACTGTAAAGGAAAGTGTTCAATTGACCGTGTGTAAAGGAAAGTGTTCAATTGCCTGTGTGTAAAGGAAAGTGTTCAATTGCCTGTGTGTAAAGGAAAGTGTTCAATTGCCTGTGTGTAAAGGAAAGTGTTCAATTGACCGTGTGTAAAGGAAAGTGTTCAATTGCCCGTGTGTAAAGGAAAGTGTTCAATTGCCCGTGTGTAAAGGAAAGTGTTCAATTGCCTGTGTGTAAAGGAAAGTGTTCAATTGCCCGTGTGTAAAGGAAAGTGTTCAATTGCCTGTGTGTAAAGGAAAGTGTTCAATTGACCGTGTGTAAAGGAAAGTGTTCAATTGCCTGACTGTAAAGAAAGTGTTCAATTGACCGTGTGTAAAGGAAAGTGTTCAATTGCCTGTATGTAAAGGAAAGTGTTCAATTGCCTGTGTGTAAAGGAAAGTGTTCAATTGACCGTGTGTAAAGGAAAGTGTTCAATTGCCTGACTGTAAAGGAAAGTGTTCAATTGACCGTGTGTAAAGGAAAGTGTTCAATTGCCTGTGTGTAAAGGAAAGTGTTCAATTGCCTGTGTGTAAAGGAAAGTGTTCAATTGCCTGTGTGTAAAGGAAAGTGTTCAATTGACCGTGTGTAAAGGAAAGTGTTCAATTGCCTGTGTGTAAAGGAAAGTGTTCAATTGCCTGTGTGTAAAGGAAAGTGTTCAATTGACCGTGTGTAAAGGAAAGTGTTCAATTGACCGTGTGTAAAGGAAAGTGTTCAATTGACCGTGTGTAAAGGAAAGTGTTCAATTGCCTGACTGTAAAGAAAGTGTTCAATTGACCGTGTGTAAAGGAAAGTGTTCAATTGCCTGTATGTAAAGGAAAGTGTTCAATTGCCTGTGTGTAAAGGAAAGTGTTCAATTGACCGTGTGTAAAGGAAAGTGTTCAATTGCCTGACTGTAAAGGAAAGTGTTCAATTGACCGTGTGTAAAGGAAAGTGTTCAATTGCCTGTGTGTAAAGGAAAGTGTTCAATTGCCTGTGTGTAAAGGAAAGTGTTCAATTGATAAGCAAAAATTCAAGGAGTGAATAAAATTATATTTCACAAATTTCGACCGCAGCAATGTCTTCTATGTTGTTTTTAGTACCAAATATTAAATTTTCGTACTAAAATACCAATAACTGTAGAAGTGTTCAGTTTCAGGTGGGAAGTTAACGTGTTCATTTGACACGCGTTACACGTATGTGTGCTTGTGAGTGCTTGTGTGTGTGTGGGGGGGGGGGGGTGTATGTGTGTGCGTGTGTGTGTGCGTGTGTGCATGCGTGTGTTCCCTGTAGCTCAATGCACTAAAATTTTATTTAATGGTTTGCTAAAACACATGTTTTATTAGATATTCATATCATGCACCAAATGACAGCGAAATTTGGACACAAGAATCTCTTATTTGCAAACAAAACGTCTCTTTATCATTCCGGTAAAAATCACTAAAAATCATATAAAATGATTGAGAGCTTGTATCACTCTATCAATGGTGAAATGAAGTCTTCATTCAAAACTTTAAAAAAAAAACAAAAAACCTGACAACAACGCAAGACTGACTGATTGTATTTTGTTTAACATCCTACTCGAGAAATTTCCAATCATATTGAGGGTACTGAGTAAAATCCGGTCTCGCTCCCGGTCTTCGGTCTCGGTCCCGTGACTTAAACCCGGTCTTCGATCGGTCCCATTCCCAGATTTTTTTATTCCTTAAAAAAGATTATATCGGACTGTAAGAGTCCCATATCTCGTTGTTTTAAATATGACAGTGTTATGCATGCATTCTGATAGTTAATTGATCATGTCATTACTCATCTTAGAAAACAATACGGGGAAATTTCGGGACCGGTGGGACCGACAAAATAAAAACCATGTTAAAAGCCGGTCCCGGTCTCGACATTTTCCCTCAATAGCCGCTTTAATATACCTTTTCATAAAAAGATAAGGATGTGATACTCAATGACATCCCTTTGTACTAGATACACGGGCTTCTAAATTATTGTGCGTGTGTGTATGGGTTTTTTTAAATTCCAATTTTCCTATTTGATAGGTCAAACTCGAACTCAGCTACGTGATATTTTCTCCCACATGAACGCGTTACACTAATTGTTCATCAGAAGATATAAACATGGGAGGGAAATAAAATATATATGTACTTATCCCGGTGTGCTTGTTTCTAATTTAGTGCTAGTGATATCTAAAAATGTATTTCATTTCTTCCATTCAGGTCAACATCAGTTGTTGTTATACACCTTAAAAGATTTCTTATATAAAGCTAATTACAGGGTTTGACACTAAGGCACGTCCGACCGACCGAGTCTACTAAATGTTAGGTCCGGTCGGGTAAAATGTCTATTTACTAGTCCAACTGGTCATGTTTAAAAATAAACAACAAACTTTACTTTAAACCACAAGATATTTTATTCTTAGCTAAAAAGAAAAAAAAATAACTGCAAAGAGTTTGAGAGCAAGTTTGATCCGCGTGAAGACACAAAACTCTATAGTTCTAATAAATAAGTCGGGTGTGATGTTTTACGACATTTACACAATGTTAATATATGTTTCGGATAAATATATATAAATTGAATTCATTTTCATAAAAAAAAAAAAAGAGTTTAATTGAATTAAATATCTATAAGAAAGTCTTTATTCAATTAATAAATTACGTCATGAACAACCCTTTTTCGGTGTTGATATATGTGCAGGATTGTCTCTATATATTTTTATTGTGACGCAAACATCTAGAGATTTCCATCGCCGATTTCTCATTATGACGTGCTGCCGCATCTGGGACCTTTTTTCGCAGTCGCATATGCCTTCTCGTCCTCAAGGAAAGATGTCCCAAGAGAAAAAAAAAATGAAAAGGTTGGGAAGACTCAAAATAGGGATTATGAAATAGAAATTTAAAACAAAAACAGTTTAGGTCATTTTATTCTAAATGGACTAAATGATTTCCGTGCCGGTAAAATTTAAAGAAACAGAAAATGTGTTTGGAAAATAAAAGCATCAAATAAATGACAAGCTTAAAGATTTTTTGGAGACAATTAAATATGCTTTAGTTCAAACTTAACGTTTGTAACTTAAATTAAGTACCGGTATCTAAATATGGAGAAACTATCAGTTAACGTCTTTCTGGAAAGTTGGTCGGGGCTAGTGGATGTAAGGTCAGGTCTAGTAAAAATCATTTGAAGTAGCCCGACTGGTCTAGTGCTCAAAAAAGTAAATGTCAAACCTTGTAATACGATTTAGAAGTAACATTTTTACTGTTAAACCAATTTTCACACTCGTGGTCTATTGACAGGTCAACAGTTTACAGTTTACGAACTGTTGACCGGGCAATAGTCTGCTTTATTTCTACTGGCTATATATGTCACGTGGTTCTCGGTCTGCTGCTATGGCGAGGTTGACTTATGAAGATACAGAATTTAGTAGATGGAGAACACGAAACACGAAAAATGTAATTGTTGATTTTTAATTAGGATATTACGTAGGTTTTCTTTTAAACTAGTGGAAGTGTTGATAAATGTATACAATTCCTCAGTCATGTTAAAAGTTCGAAGTCAACAAACCATATCACATGGCATGTGCATCCAGTAAAAACAACCTAAACATTGAAAGTGTATAACTTTATAACATTGTATTTATTAGAACTATAGAGTTTTGTGTCTTCACGCGGATCAAACTTGCTCTCAAACTCTTTGCAGTTATTTTTTTTCTTTTTAGCTAAGAATAAAATATCTTGTGGTTTAAAGTAAAGTTTGTTGTTTGGCCCTCGAACGGATCTGTTGCCCTCAGCCTACGGCTTTGGGTAACATACCCGTTTTCGGGTCAAACAAAACAGCTGTTGTCCTCGATTGATTGATTGATTGATTGATGTTTTCCGCCACACTCAACAATTTTTCAGTTATATGGTGGCGCCCAGTTTTTATTGGTGGAAGAGATAACCCAGATACAATGTACCTGGGAAGAGACCACCGACCTTCTGAAAGTAAACTGGGAAACTTTCTCACTTACCGGCTCGAGTAGGATTCGAACCCGCGCCGACAGAGGTTAGAGGCCGTGTGATTTTGAGCGCGATGCTCTAACCACTCGGCCACGGAGGCCCCTTGTTGTCCTCGAACCCAGTCAGTAACTGTATACTGGTGTATAACGAACCCGGTCTCTCTACATGTGTGCATACTAACATTTTAACTGTTAAACCAACTCTCACACTCATGTCTATTGACCGGGCAATAGCCTGTCTTCTTTCCATTGGCTACGCAAGTCACGTGATTATCGGTCTGCTGCTTTGTTTACGCAATGGCGAAGTTCAGTGATTTAATTGATGATGCAATACAGAATTTATTAGATGAAACGCTAAGCGGGAATACCACCGTATACAACGTCACATTGGAGGAGTCGTCACTGTGGAGCATGAGGGCTCGGCTCCAAAGCGGGGAAAACGACGTAGTATCACCGAGTATGAGATCGATTTTCTGATAAACTACACCATATTTCTGCAAAAATAATATTGCATAGAGTGTGGTAGATATATTTTGACCATTCAAATCTGTCACCGAATTTCAGAAACCCGTTCTTAACTCAAACACTTCGTTCACGTTTCACAAGGAGGTCTACAAAGTTGAAGTTGATGATTAAAAACCATCTTTCTTGGTCACTTCATCTTTGTGCCTGCTTGATTTGCTTGATAGAGAGTATGTATATCCCGATACCATGATTGTTAATTATTATATCGCCCTTTTACTTACATTTCACATGTAATTTGAACAAAATCTTACCAATTTGTAATGTATCGCAAAAGGGCTCAAATCTGGCATCCCTCTAGGAGTATTCTATATATATATTTCAAAGTTTCGTGAGATATATGTTGTGTAGTGACTGGTTACATTCTATACTGACAGGGTTATATTGTGTAGTGACTGGGTTATATTGTGTAGTGACTGAGTTATGTTGTGTAGTGACTGAGTTATGTTGTGTAGTGACTGGGTTATGTTGTGTAATGACTAGGTTATGTTGTGTAGTGACTGGGTTATGTTGTGTAGTGACAGGGTTATATTGTGTAGTGACTGGGTTATATTGTGTAGTGACTGGGTCATGTTGTGTAGTGACTGAGTTATGTTGTATAGTGACTGAGTTATGTTGTGTAGTGGTTGGGTTATGTTGTGTAGTGACTGGGTTATGTTGTGTAGTGATTGGGTTATGTTGTATAATGACTGGGTTATATTGTGTAGTGACTGGGTTATGTTGTGTAGTGACTGGGTTATGTTGTGTAGTGACTGGGTTATGTTGTGTAGTGACTGGGTTATGTTGTGTAGTGACTGGGTTATATTGTGTAGTGACTGGGTTATATTGTGTAGTGACTGGGTTATATTGTGTAGTGACTTGGTTATGTTGTGTAGTGACTGAGTTATGTTGTATAGTGACTGGATTTTGTTGTATAGTGACTGGGTTATGTTGTGTACTGACCGGGTTATGTTGTATAGTGACTTGGTTATGTTGTGTAATGACTGAGTTATGTAGTGTAGTGACTGAGTTATGTTTTGTAGTGACTGGGTTATGTAGTGTAGTGACTGAGTTATGTTGTGTAATGACTGGGTTATGTTGTGTAATGACTGGGTTATGTTGTGTAATGACTGAGTTATGTAGTGTAGTGACTGGGTTATGTTGTATAGTGACTGGGTTATGTTGTGTAGTGACTGGGTTATGTTGTGTAGTGACTGGGTTATGTTGTATAGTGACTGGATTTTGTTGTATAGTGACTGGGTTATGTTGTGTACTGACCGGGTTATGTTGTATAGTGACTTGGTTATGTTGTGTAATGACTGAGTTATGTTGTGTAGTGACTGGGTAATGATGTGTAATGACTGGGTTATGTTGTATAATGACTGGGTTATGTTGTGTAGTGACTGGGTTATATTGTGTAGTGACTGAGTTATGCTGTGTAGTGACTGTGTTATGCTGTGTAGTGACTGGGTTATGTTGTGTAGTGACTGGGTTATGTTGTGTAGTGACTGGGTTATGTTGTGTAGTGACTGGGTTATGTTGTGTAGTGACAGGGTTATATTGTGTAGTGACTGGGTTATATTGTGTAGTGACTGAGTTATGTTGTGTAGTGACTGAGTTATGTTGTGTAGTGACTTGGTTATGTTGTGTAGTGACTGTGTTATGCTGTGTAGTGACTGTGTTATGCTGTGTAGTGACTGTGTTATGTTTCTCAGGGACTGGGTTATGTTGTGTAGTGACTGGGTTATGTTGTATAGTGACTGGGTTATGTTGTGTAGTGACTGGGTTATGTTGTGTAGTGACTGGGTTATGTTGTGTAGTGACTGGGTTATGTTGTGTAGTGACTGGGTTATGTTGTGTAGTGACTGGGTTATGTTGTGTAATGACTGGGTTATGTTGTGTAGTGACTGGGTTATGTTGTGTAGTGACTGGGTTATGTTGTGTAGTGACTGGGTTATATTGTGTAGTGACTGGGTTATATTGTGTAGTGACTTGGTTATGTTGTATAGTGACTGGGTTATGTTGTGTAGTGACTGGGTTATATTGTATAATTACTGTGTTATGTTGTGTAATGACTGGGTTATGTTGTGTAGTGACTGGGTTATATTGTGTAGTGACTGAGTTATGTTGTGTAGTGACTGAGTTATGTTGTGTAGTGACTTGGTTATGTTGTGTAGTGACTGTGTTATGCTGTGTAGTGACTGTGTTATGCTGTGTAGTGACTGTGTTATGTTTCTCAGGGACTGGGTTATGTTGTGTAGTGACTGGGTTATATTGTGTAGTGACTGGGTTATGTTGTATAGTGACTGGGTTATGTTGTGTAGTGACTGGGTTATGTTGTGTAGTGACTGGGTTATATTGTGTAGTGACTGAGTTATGTTGTGTAGTGACTGGGTTAGATTGTGTAGTGACTGGGTTATGTTGTGTAGTGACTGTGCTATGTTGTGTAGTGACTGGGTTATGTTGTGTAGTGACTGAGTTATGTTGTGTAGTGACTGGGTTATGTTGTGTAGTGACTGGGTTATGTTGTGTAGTGATTGGGTTATGTTGTGTAATGACTGGGTTATGTTGTGTAGTGACTGGGTTATGTTGTGTAGTGACTGGGTTATGTTGTGTAGTGACTGGGTTATATTGTGTAGTGACTGGGTTATATTGTGTTGTGACTGAGTTATGTTGTGTAGTGACTGAGTTATGTTGTGTAGTGACTTGGTTATGTTGTGTAGTGACTGGGTTATGTTGTGTAGTGACTGGGTTATATTGTATAATTACTGGGTTATGTTGTGTAATGACTGGGTTATGTTGTGTAGTGACTGGGTTATGTTGTGTAGTGACTGGGTTATGTTGTGTAGTGACTGGGTTATATTGTATAATTACTGGGTTATGTTGTGTAATGACTGGGTTATGTTGTGTAGTGACTGGGTTTTATTGTGTAGTGACTGAGTTATGTTGTGTAGTGACTGGGTTATATTGTGTAGTGACTGGGTTATGTTGTATAGTGATTGAGTTATGTTGTGTAGTGACTGGGCTATGTTGTGTAGTGACTGTGCTATGTTGTGTAGTGACTGAGTTATGTTGTGTAGTGACTGGGTTATGTTGTGTAGTGACTGTGCTATGTTGTGTAGTGACTGTGCTATGTTGTGTAGTGACTGTGCTATGTTGTGTAGTGACTGAGTTATGTTGTGTAATGGTGACTGAGTTATGTTGTGTAGTGACTGGGTTATGTTGTGTAGTGATTGGGTTATGTTGTGTAGTGACTGGGTTATATTGTGTAGTGACTGTGTTATGTTGTGTAGTGACTGGGTTATGTTGTGTAGTGACTGTGTTATGTTGTGTAGTGATTGGGTTATGTTGTGTAGTGACTGTGTTATGTTGTGTAGTGACTGTGCTATGTTGTGTAGTGACTGAGTTATGTTGTGTAGTGACTGGGTTATGTTGTGTAGTGACTGTGCTATGTTGTGTAGTGACTGTGCTATGTTGTGTAGTGACTGTGCTATGTTGTGTAGTGACTGTGCTATGTTGTGTAGTGACTATAAGGGGGATCAATGCCCTGTGGTTTGTACGATTTACTGAATCGTTTGTACGATCTAAAAAGTCGTTTGTATGACTTAGAAAATTGTTTGTTTGATTTAAAAAGTCGTTAACATGTACGGTTTTGAAATTCGTTTGTATGATTTACCAAATTGTACAACCGATTTTTGAAATCGTACAAACGACTTTTTAATCGTACAAACGATTTTCTAAATCGCACAAACGAGTTTTTAGATCGTACAAAGGGTTTTCTAAATCGTACAAACGAGTTTTTAGATCGTACAAACGGTTTTCTAAATCGCACAAGCGAGTTTTTAGATCGTACAAACGGTTTTCTAAATCGTACAAACGACTCTTTAAATCGTTTCTACTATTTAATTTTTATCTGCTAGGTTAAATTGGCACGAAAACGCTATCGTAATCTGGTAATTTGGATGCCTATAGCAGGGCTAAAAATAAGTACCAGTATATTGCTTAGTTAGTTATTGGGTCTACTCAGTAATAGTTGCTGATTGAGTCCAACATTTCTGATGTTTTGTGAACTTATCTTTTTACGTTTGTATAAAATCACGTCCACTAGCTATATATTGCTTGAAAAATAGATTAATTAGGTTTACTATTTTATACATATATGGTTTAAAATTCAAACCATGTAATGGGGCCCTGGACCCAGTTGTTGAATCAGTAAACAATTAGGTCACTATCGGTAATGGTTGATTA